>NC_090649.1:352887593-353060093 GCF_040937935.1 Hyperolius riggenbachi | reverse complement strand
ATTAGGCAGGCACTAAGTTTGGTGAACTGGGATAATGTACTACAAGGGGAAGACACTGAAGGGAAATGGCAAGCTTTTAAACTTATACTCAATCAATACTGTAGTATGTATATCCCATATGGAAACAAAATGTCTAGGAATAAAAAAAGGCCTCTATGGATGAATAGAAAGGTTAAAGATAAAATGAAGAGGAAAAAGAATGCCTATAAGGTCTTAAAACAGGAGGGGACCGAGGCTGCACCAAGCAATTATAAGGAGTGCAATAAAAATTGTAAAAAAAGAAATTAGGCAGGCAAAGATTGAAGCTGAAAATCAAATCGCTAAGGATATCAAATCTAACCTAAAAAAGTTTTACAAGTACATTAACTCTAAAAAAAGAAAGGTTGACTGTATAGGACTCCTAAAGGATGAGGATGGGAACTCAATGGTGGATGACCAAGGTAAGGCAGAGTTATTAAATGCTTTCTTTGCTTCTGTCTTCACAAAAGAAACAGCACTGTTGCAAACTACAGAGGCGGAAGAGTCTCAATCTTCTAACTGTAATATTAAATACTTAACGCAGGAAGAAGTGAAGGCAAGACTAAATAAATAAAAAATAGACAAGGCACCTGGCCCGGATGGCATGCATCCTCGGGTCCTAAGGGAATTAAGTAACCCCTTTATCTTATCTTTTGTGACTCTCTTGCAACTGGCAGAGTCCCAGTGGATTGGCGTACAGCCCACGTTTTCCCATTATTTAAGAAGGGCAAAAAATCTGATCCAGGAAATTATAGACCTGTAAGTTTAACATCAGTTGTATGCAAACTATTTGAGGGGTTATTAAGAGATACTATACAAGACTTCATAGTAGAAAATAATCTTATTTCTCAGCATCAACATGGGTTTACTAAAGACAGGTCCTGTTTGACTAACATGCTCAGCTTTTATGAGGTAGTGAATGCTAATATGGATATTGGGAATGCTGTAGATGTGATATACTTGGACTTTGCAAAGGCCTTCGACACTGTTCCCCACAAAAGTCTGGTGCAAAAGTTGAGGATGTAAGCACTGGGGAAGAGTCTGTGTTCATGGATAGGGAACTGGCTAATGGACAGAAAACAAAGAGTTGTGGTCAATGGATCGTACTCAAAATGGGAGACTGTTAGCAGTGGGGTCCCACAGGGGTCTGTTCTGGGTCCAGTGCTCTTCAATGTATTTATTAATGACCTAGTAGATGCAGTAGTGAGCAATGTTGCTATTTTTGCAGATGATACAAAATTGTGCAGAATCATCAACTCTCAGGAAGATAGTGTCATATTGCAACAGGATCTGGATAGGATGGCTATATGGGCACATACATGGCAGATGAAATTCAATGTTGACAAATGTAAGGTCATGCATTTTGGACGTACTAATGGTCTAGCACCATACAAAATAAATGGGATACAGTTGGGGACATCAAACTTGGAGAAGGACTTAGGAGTACTCATTGACAACAAGTTAAATAACCGTACTCAATGCCAAGCAGCTGCAGCTAAAGCTAACAAAATTTTGGGATGCATTAAAAGGGAAATAAAAACTCGAGATGCTAGCATAATATTGCCCCTGTTTAACTCTCTAGTAAGGCCACATCTGGAATATGGAATTCAGTTCTGGGCACCACATTACAAAAAAGATATTGCAGTTTTAGAGCAGGTGCAGAGACGAGCAACAAAATTGATGCGTGGGATGGAAGGTCTCACTTATTGAGAAAGGTTAGATAAACTGGGTTTATTTAGTCTAGAGAAAAGACGCCTTAGAGGGGATCTAATTAACATGTATAAATACATCAGAGGGCAATATAATACCTTGGCGGATGAGCTTTTTGTCCCTAGGCCTTCTCAAAGGACTAGAGGACATGATCTGCGCATGGAGGAAAAACGTTTTAACCATTTATTTAGGAAAGGGTTCTTTACAGTATGAGTGATTAAGATGTGGAATGCATTGCCACAGGAAGTCGTTATGGCAAACTCTATACCTGCATTTAAAGGGGGCTTAGATGCTTTCCTTGCGTTGAAAGACATCCATGGCTACAATTACTAGGTAATGCCTAATGATGTTGATCCAGGGATTTTATCTGATTGCCATCTGGAGTCGGGAAGGAATTTTTCCCTTTAGGGGCTAATTGGACCATGCCTTGTAAGGGTTTTTTCGCCTTCCTCTGGATTAACAGGGATATGTGAGGGAGCAGGCTGGTGTTGTACTTTATACTGGTTGAACTCGATGGACGTATGTCTTTTTTCAACCAAAATAACTATGTAACTATGTGAAGTTCCAAGAAGTGGTTTTACAGCCGCAGTTGGGTCCTCCCCACAACTCGGACAGCACAGTTTGCATCCCAGCACCTCAAAATATATATATTTGTCACAACTGTAGTAGCTATTTTGATGGTGTAATAGCTAGTGGCAGCAGCGCCTTATTCTGTGGACCATGGCGGTGGAAACAGACAGCAGGAGGAGGCGTAACATACATGTGGCTGCCGGCAGCATAGGCCATGGCACCTAGCGGTGGTACCACAGCACCCAAAAATAAACCAGGTCTAATTAGCAGGAGACTGGTATTGAAGGTTGGGGTTGGTCTGCAAAAGAAATTCCCAGCCACCTCCTGTCCCCCTCTTGCCGACAGCAGGGACCAGGAACTCACCTTCAATCTAGGCCTGGTTTATCTTCAGGAATGTGAGTCTGTCCACAGACTTTGTGCACAGATGAAGCACTTCTCCGTGACTACGCCACCGGCCGCACTGAAGCACCTCTCGGACAGCACGCTGGAAGGGGGGCATGACAGGACTTCCAGGGCGTACTGCGCCAGCTCCCTCCAGATATCCAAGCGCTTGACCCAGTACTACATCGGGTCCATGGGGGCCTTGGTGTCAAGCCCCATGTGAAGGACCCCATGTAGTCTGCTACCATCCGGGTCAGACGCTTGTTCTGACATTTAGAGGAGGATGCTACATAGTTACTTGGGTTGAAAAAAGACATACGTCCATCGAGTTCAACCAGAGAACAAGGTACAACACAGCCTGTTCCCTCATATATCCCTGTTGAACCAGAGGAAGACGAAAAACCCTTACAAGGCATGGTCCAATTAGCCACAAAAGGCAAAAAATTCCTTCCCGACTCCAGATGGCAATCAGATAAAATCCCTGGATCAACATCATTGGGCATTCCTAGTAATTGTAGCCATGGATGTCTTTCAGCGCAAGGAAAGCATCTAAGCCCCCTTTAAATGCAGGAATAGAATTTGCCATAACTACTTCCTGTGGCAATGCATTCCACATCTTAATCACTCTTACTGTAAAGAACCCTTTCCTAAATAAATGGGTAAAACATTTTTCCTCCATGCGCAGATCATGTCCTCTAGTCCTTTGAGAAGGCCTAGGGACAAAAAGCTCATCCGCCAAGCTTTTATATTGCCCTCTGACGCACCTCCTCTTTCGGTAGCTCTACCATGTAGAGTCCCTTAGTCAGAGACAGCAGGTCCCCTGGGCGCCTGCTTCTGCTGCTGCTGGCCGCAGGCGCCAGCTGCTGTGCTGGCTGGACAGGGACAGAGGGAGTGGAAGGCTGGGGAAAGGCTTCCTCCAATTGCCGAACAAGGAGCCGCTGCAACTCCCTTGTTCTGCGCTCAGTGTCTCCAGCAGGCAGGAACTGACCCACCTCACCCTTCAGCTGTGGGTCCAGGATCATGCTCATCCAGATATCCACCCGAGCACACATCTGGATAACCCTGGGGTTCCTGCGCAGGCACCGCAGCATGTGCGCTGCCATGGGGAACAGGTGAGAGCCAGCAGAGACATCAGGGTCATCGTCGCCCCCTGAGACGACATCACTATCCTCCTCTGGCCCCTGAGCCTCGTCCTGCCCTCTCCACCCTTGCACCACTGCAGCTGCGCTCTGCTGTTCCCCCTCAATAGCAAGGGCAGGGACCTCCAACTGTTCCTCCACTAACTGCAAGTTCTCCTCCTCTTTAGAAGTGGACTGCGCAGCTGGCTGTTGATCCAGCTGGGGCAGGGCTGCCTCTCCCTCTTCCAGCAGATCAAACAGGGCCCTGTCCAGCAGACAAACCATGGGCACCCACTCGCAGAGGGATGCCCATTCCCTGCTCACCATGTTGGTTACTGCAGGAAAGGAGCCGACACCAAGCACACCTACTGCATCTGCCCCCAATGTGCGTTGGAAATTACCTAGAGATTGGTGGTGCCGGAAACTGTCGCGTCCACAATGTAGCGGCTGACAGCCCTCCTCTGCTCAACCAGCTGCTCCAACATCACCAGAGTGGAATGCCAGCGAGTTGGCACATTGACGAAGAGCCAGTGTCGTGGCAGGTCCTCATTCTGCTGCAGGTCGGCCAGGGTCGCTGAGGGAACAGCGGAAATGGCACACAATTTTCCGTGCCACTTCCAACAGATCGTCCATCCCCGGGTAGGTGCGCAGGAACTTCTACACCACCAGGTTCAGGCTGTGTGCCAAACGGGACGTGGGTCAAGTGTCCCCTGGTGATGGAAGCCAGCAGGTTGGACGCATTGTCTGACACCACCAATCCGACTCTGGGGCCTCTGGGCGCCAGCCAACTCTGCTCCTGCTCTGAGGTTGGCCACAACTTTGGCTGCCGTCAGCTTTGTCTTCCCCAGGCTGACCATCTCCATCAGTGCTTGGCAGGGGCGGGCCTTCACGCTGCTGCTTGAGGCTGGGATCTTGGCAGCAGGTGTGCTGGAGGAGGAAACTGGATCAAAGGAGCCTGCTGCATCTCCCCTGACACCGCGGGGTGGCACCACCCACTGGGCGGCTGCTGCTGTGCCCGATGATGCTGCTGCTTCCTCACCCACTTCCACCAAGCTGACCCAGTGTGAAGGACAGGCAGAGGTCTGTCCCGAAACAGCTGCTCCAAGAGTCAGTGGTCACATGGACCTGCTCGCCCACGGCGTGATCAAGTGAACAGGCCACATTTGCCAACACAAACTGGTGCAGTGCTGGGATCACCGTGCAGGAGAAGTAGTGGCTGCTGGTGATTTGCCACTCCGGGATGCCATACTGCAGGAGTGCTCTCATTTCACTACCCTCCTGCACAAGAAAGTATGGCAGGAGCTGGGAGCACATAGCACAGGCAAGCAACCGGTTCAGGGTCTAGATGCACCTGTGCGCCTTGATCACACCCGGAAAGGCCTCGTTGAGCAGGGTCTGGCGGCCTTTGCCTGCACGGGAAGATGAAGTGGGATCTGTGGAGGGAGCAGAGGAGACCACTGAAGACTGGTTGCCCGAAGCAGCCTCAATCGTGGCAGGAGTGACAGAGTATGCACGGGGGGGGGGGGGGGGAGCAGTGTGTTTCTGTGGCAGCTGCTGGATAAGCAGGAGCGCAGGATGCTGCTGCTGAAGGCTATGCAGTGGGTCTCCTGCTCTGACCACTGCCAGCGCCACTGTCCTTTAGCCTCTCAAACGCCTTAAAATCGTGATTGTGCTTCGCCCTCAAGGGAGTCTGCAAGCCTGAGGTACCCATCTTGGACAGATAACGACCTCTGCTCAGGTGGGTTCTGCAGCTGTTGCAAACTGCAATGCTAGTATCGAGAGTGTAAACATGGAAAAACTGCCAGATTGGCTATGTGAACACCCCCTTATGGCGTGAAGGGGTGCTTCTCTCCCTCTGGTCTGGTTGGGGGTTGAATGGTGTGGGTGGTGGTAGCGGCTGAAGCAGCATGCTGCGCCTCTGTGCCAGAGCCTCCTCCTAGCTGCCTTCACCCAACTCTAGCATGTTGAGATGGTCCCGCACCTCATCATCATCCTCCTCCTCCTGAAACCGCTCCTCTGAACCCCCAACCATTTATTCTGCCCCAACATCCCCTGGATCAGGCCCCTCCTCATCAAAATCAGGTTGTTGTTGACCAACAACCTCCTCCTCCATCTCAAACTCTTCTTCGTCTGTCTCCAGCATCTTTTCCTCAAACTCTTCCACAACAGCCCTCAAGGTGCTCACGGTCCTTGGGGTAAACAGCGAGCTCAGTGAGGGCAGGCTGGCCGCTGGGGTCAATGTGACCTCAAGCGGTGGTGGGCGGCTGCTGCTGCTGCTGCGAACCGTATTGCTGGTGGTGGCCTCGCTGGAGGTCTGGCTCGAACCGGTGGCCTGCTGCGCCGCCATCAGTTCCACGACAGCCGACTCTCCTCAAAGGGCCGGTGACAACCCAGTGCAAAGATGGGCGCTACACGCTGCTGCACCTCTGCAGCGTTCCTCTCAGCTGCACCTTCCCCACAGCTGAGCAGCCAGTGGCTGGCCCCCGGACCAGTCACAAACCTGGTGGCGGCAATGGCGTTGCCTCTCCTGCTGCCTCTGCCAGACATTGCATAATAGAATAAGGAAATATATAATATATATACTGTGTGTGTGTATATATATATATATATATATATATATATATACATATATATATATATATATATATATATATATATACATATATATATATATATATATATATATGGGGGGGGGGGGAGTGTGTGAACTTTATTAAAGTGTGGTGGGTGGTTGGTGACAGAAAAATGTAAAGGTTTTTATTTTGTTTTGTTTATTTTTTTTTTAATACAAAGTACACAAATCACTCAAAATGACAGGTAGTTCACTTCACTGCACGTAAACGGTCAGTGACAGTGAATGAACTACAAGCACAACACTTAACCGAGACAAGAGTGACAGTGAGACTAAGACTGTCTGTCACACTCAGAAACAGATGCTGCCTGGCTGTAGTAGTAGTAGTCAAGTACTGTACTAAATAAATCTAACAGCACAGTAGTAAACTACCAAGAGTGACAGACCGTGACACTAAAAGACTGTCTGTCACACACACTCAATACAGGCAGCCGCAGCAGAACAGATGCTGGCCTGCCTGCTTACTAGTACTGCTGCTGCTAGTCTAACACTAAATCAACCAACAATACAACTAACTACACAACAACTAAATAATCCTAACCTACCTACAGGCCAGTAGGCTAAGGCTACCTAGGCTAGCAGGCCTAGCCTGCACACAGACCTAACAGCTTATAGCCTAGCACAGTATAATACAGTATACACTACACTAGTACTGACTGAAAACTAACAATATCAAACTACAATCTAACTATATAGCAATACAATACATGTGTTAGAAATGTGTTAAATAGCAAAACCGCTGTGTTTACACAATGAAAAGCACTTGCTCAGACCAACAATACTGTAGCACTGGAGATGCTCTCAATACCACAGTCACAAGCAAGGATGAGATCCTCAAGATGGCTGCCGTCTTATACAGAGGAGAGGAGGGCCAGGCTCCTCTCCTCTGATTGGTTGCTAGGGTCTTCGCTGGGGGCCCTCTGATTGGCCTAACTACGTCATCCCCTAGATACCGCAGTCATCCGGACTAGTGATAATGGGTTAACCTGTGATCACGACCGAAATTCGAGTACAATCACGGGTGCACTCTAATTCGGACCCGTGATCGTTCACGAGCCCGTGATGATGAAAAACGGCTCGTGATCATGGGCTAGCCATGATTACGAGTTCGTAATGAGCAGCACTGCTAGCCTGTGCGCTCTCTCAATCTTGAATGGTCCCGCTAGGCCCAAAGCCTCTGGAATCAAATCAGAACATATCTCCATCAGTTCATCTGGTTTATATGTCTCTGGTAGGCCCACAAACTTGAGATTGTTGCGTTGGGACCTGTTATCCAGGTCCTCGATGCGGTCAGCTAAAATAAACTGTTGTTTCTCCTGTAAATCAGATTTGTTGCTGTGTGTGGATAGACTATCCTCAAGGTTGCTAATGCACTTCTCAGCCTGATTGTGCCTGTGGTTGAGTGGTGAGTGTCCTGATTGTGCCTGTAGTTGAGTGGTGAGCGGAGCTAAGTGTGAGGCTAAAGAATTAGAAATAATGTCGGCCAAGTCCTGCTGTAGGTGTTGTGCTACTTCTACAGCCAAGTGCTTATAATCAATAAGATAGGGCCTACCCAAGTCCTCCGTGTCACTCGCGCTGTCCGGGTCAGTTGTGGCCTCCATCTTGGATCGCGTGGTCGTGCCAGTTTTATTTTTTAGTGTATCCGTCGTTCGAGGGGCTTTAGCTACAAATTTGTCCATTAGGATATAGGCTGGGGTCTGACCCTCGTAGGGGCAGCTATGTGTGAATACACAATCAGCGGAGATAGTAGTTATTTGACTATTCATATGGCTATCTATATCTTTAATATGGGTTTTATGCACTTTTTATTAAGAAATAGTACTTAGGTCTATCCTTCCATTGTTAGAGCACTGGTTTGTGAAGAAGCTGCTGCTAGGCTCCTATGTCAACTTTTCTTACGCACTTTAATTATTATGTACAATGTGACATTTAGATTGGTGATGTTTCAATATTATTATCTTGATTGTCTGTTTTGTTCTTTCTGAAAAGTCTTAAATAAAGAATCTTTAAAAAAAAAGTTGCCAATTGCTTATTGGGGTATGCTACAGGCCACCTCTTATTAATGAAGCTGCAGAACTGCGATTACTACAGCAGATTGAAAAAGCTGCAGGTAAAAATGAGGTCATAATTATGGGCGACTTCAACTTTCCAGACATTGACTGGAGTATTGAGGCTACCCATCCTGGTAAAAGCAGCAGATTTCTGGCAGCACTACAGGACAATTACTTGACTCAAATGGTAACTGAACCAACTAGGGGGAATGCGTTACTGGATCTGATCATTTCTAATAGACCAGATAATGTATCAAATGTGCAGGTTCAAGACCATTTGGGAAATAGTGATCACAACATGATAACGTTTGATCTGGTGACTGATAGGCCACGGGGCAGCGGGACCACTAAAACTATGAATTTTAGAAAAGCAAAGTTCACTCAAATTAGGCAGGCACTAAGTTTGGTGAACTGGGATAATGTACTACAAGGGGAAGACACTGAAGGGAAATGGCAAGCTTTTAAACTTATACTCAATCAATACTGTAGTATGTATATCCCATATGGAAACAAAATGTCTAGGAATAAAAAAAGGCCTCTATGGATGAATAGAAAGGTTAAAGATAAAATGAAGAGGAAAAAGAATGCCTATAAGGTCTTAAAACAGGAGGGGACCGAGGCTGCACCAAGCAATTATAAGGAGTGCAATAAAAATTGTAAAAAAAGAAATTAGGCAGGCAAAGATTGAAGCTGAAAATCAAATCGCTAAGGATATCAAATCTAACCTAAAAAAGTTTTACAAGTACATTAACTCTAAAAAAAGAAAGGTTGACTGTATAGGACTCCTAAAGGATGAGGATGGGAACTCAATGGTGGATGACCAAGGTAAGGCAGAGTTATTAAATGCTTTCTTTGCTTCTGTCTTCACAAAAGAAACAGCACTGTTGCAAACTACAGAGGCGGAAGAGTCTCAATCTTCTAACTGTAATATTAAATACTTAACGCAGGAAGAAGTGAAGGCAAGACTAAATAAATAAAAAATAGACAAGGCACCTGGCCCGGATGGCATGCATCCTCGGGTCCTAAGGGAATTAAGTAACCCCTTTATCTTATCTTTTGTGACTCTCTTGCAACTGGCAGAGTCCCAGTGGATTGGCGTACAGCCCACGTTTTCCCATTATTTAAGAAGGGCAAAAAATCTGATCCAGGAAATTATAGACCTGTAAGTTTAACATCAGTTGTATGCAAACTATTTGAGGGGTTATTAAGAGATACTATACAAGACTTCATAGTAGAAAATAATCTTATTTCTCAGCATCAACATGGGTTTACTAAAGACAGGTCCTGTTTGACTAACATGCTCAGCTTTTATGAGGTAGTGAATGCTAATATGGATATTGGGAATGCTGTAGATGTGATATACTTGGACTTTGCAAAGGCCTTCGACACTGTTCCCCACAAAAGTCTGGTGCAAAAGTTGAGGATGTAAGCACTGGGGAAGAGTCTGTGTTCATGGATAGGGAACTGGCTAATGGACAGAAAACAAAGAGTTGTGGTCAATGGATCGTACTCAAAATGGGAGACTGTTAGCAGTGGGGTCCCACAGGGGTCTGTTCTGGGTCCAGTGCTCTTCAATGTATTTATTAATGACCTAGTAGATGCAGTAGTGAGCAATGTTGCTATTTTTGCAGATGATACAAAATTGTGCAGAATCATCAACTCTCAGGAAGATAGTGTCATATTGCAACAGGATCTGGATAGGATGGCTATATGGGCACATACATGGCAGATGAAATTCAATGTTGACAAATGTAAGGTCATGCATTTTGGACGTACTAATGGTCTAGCACCATACAAAATAAATGGGATACAGTTGGGGACATCAAACTTGGAGAAGGACTTAGGAGTACTCATTGACAACAAGTTAAATAACCGTACTCAATGCCAAGCAGCTGCAGCTAAAGCTAACAAAATTTTGGGATGCATTAAAAGGGAAATAAAAACTCGAGATGCTAGCATAATATTGCCCCTGTTTAACTCTCTAGTAAGGCCACATCTGGAATATGGAATTCAGTTCTGGGCACCACATTACAAAAAAGATATTGCAGTTTTAGAGCAGGTGCAGAGACGAGCAACAAAATTGATGCGTGGGATGGAAGGTCTCACTTATTGAGAAAGGTTAGATAAACTGGGTTTATTTAGTCTAGAGAAAAGACGCCTTAGAGGGGATCTAATTAACATGTATAAATACATCAGAGGGCAATATAATACCTTGGCGGATGAGCTTTTTGTCCCTAGGCCTTCTCAAAGGACTAGAGGACATGATCTGCGCATGGAGGAAAAACGTTTTAACCATTTATTTAGGAAAGGGTTCTTTACAGTATGAGTGATTAAGATGTGGAATGCATTGCCACAGGAAGTCGTTATGGCAAACTCTATACCTGCATTTAAAGGGGGCTTAGATGCTTTCCTTGCGTTGAAAGACATCCATGGCTACAATTACTAGGTAATGCCTAATGATGTTGATCCAGGGATTTTATCTGATTGCCATCTGGAGTCGGGAAGGAATTTTTCCCTTTAGGGGCTAATTGGACCATGCCTTGTAAGGGTTTTTTCGCCTTCCTCTGGATTAACAGGGATATGTGAGGGAGCAGGCTGGTGTTGTACTTTATACTGGTTGAACTCGATGGACGTATGTCTTTTTTCAACCAAAATAACTATGTAACTATGTGAAGTTCCAAGAAGTGGTTTTACAGCCGCAGTTGGGTCCTCCCCACAACTCGGACAGCACAGTTTGCATCCCAGCACCTCAAAATATATATATTTGTCACAACTGTAGTAGCTATTTTGATGGTGTAATAGCTAGTGGCAGCAGCGCCTTATTCTGTGGACCATGGCGGTGGAAACAGACAGCAGGAGGAGGCGTAACATACATGTGGCTGCCGGCAGCATAGGCCATGGCACCTAGCGGTGGTACCACAGCACCCAAAAATAAACCAGGTCTAATTAGCAGGAGACTGGTATTGAAGGTTGGGGTTGGTCTGCAAAAGAAATTCCCAGCCACCTCCTGTCCCCCTCTTGCCGACAGCAGGGACCAGGAACTCACCTTCAATCTAGGCCTGGTTTATCTTCAGGAATGTGAGTCTGTCCACAGACTTTGTGCACAGATGAAGCACTTCTCCGTGACTACGCCACCGGCCGCACTGAAGCACCTCTCGGACAGCACGCTGGAAGGGGGGCATGACAGGACTTCCAGGGCGTACTGCGCCAGCTCCCTCCAGATATCCAAGCGCTTGACCCAGTACTACATCGGGTCCATGGGGGCCTTGGTGTCAAGCCCCATGTGAAGGACCCCATGTAGTCTGCTACCATCCGGGTCAGACGCTTGTTCTGACATTTAGAGGAGGATGCTACATAGTTACTTGGGTTGAAAAAAGACATACGTCCATCGAGTTCAACCAGAGAACAAGGTACAACACAGCCTGTTCCCTCATATATCCCTGTTGAACCAGAGGAAGACGAAAAACCCTTACAAGGCATGGTCCAATTAGCCACAAAAGGCAAAAAATTCCTTCCCGACTCCAGATGGCAATCAGATAAAATCCCTGGATCAACATCATTGGGCATTCCTAGTAATTGTAGCCATGGATGTCTTTCAGCGCAAGGAAAGCATCTAAGCCCCCTTTAAATGCAGGAATAGAATTTGCCATAACTACTTCCTGTGGCAATGCATTCCACATCTTAATCACTCTTACTGTAAAGAACCCTTTCCTAAATAAATGGGTAAAACATTTTTCCTCCATGCGCAGATCATGTCCTCTAGTCCTTTGAGAAGGCCTAGGGACAAAAAGCTCATCCGCCAAGCTTTTATATTGCCCTCTGACGCACCTCCTCTTTCGGTAGCTCTACCATGTAGAGTCCCTTAGTCAGAGACAGCAGGTCCCCTGGGCGCCTGCTTCTGCTGCTGCTGGCCGCAGGCGCCAGCTGCTGTGCTGGCTGGACAGGGACAGAGGGAGTGGAAGGCTGGGGAAAGGCTTCCTCCAATTGCCGAACAAGGAGCCGCTGCAACTCCCTTGTTCTGCGCTCAGTGTCTCCAGCAGGCAGGAACTGACCCACCTCACCCTTCAGCTGTGGGTCCAGGATCATGCTCATCCAGATATCCACCCGAGCACACATCTGGATAACCCTGGGGTTCCTGCGCAGGCACCGCAGCATGTGCGCTGCCATGGGGAACAGGTGAGAGCCAGCAGAGACATCAGGGTCATCGTCGCCCCCTGAGACGACATCACTATCCTCCTCTGGCCCCTGAGCCTCGTCCTGCCCTCTCCACCCTTGCACCACTGCAGCTGCGCTCTGCTGTTCCCCCTCAATAGCAAGGGCAGGGACCTCCAACTGTTCCTCCACTAACTGCAAGTTCTCCTCCTCTTTAGAAGTGGACTGCGCAGCTGGCTGTTGATCCAGCTGGGGCAGGGCTGCCTCTCCCTCTTCCAGCAGATCAAACAGGGCCCTGTCCAGCAGACAAACCATGGGCACCCACTCGCAGAGGGATGCCCATTCCCTGCTCACCATGTTGGTTACTGCAGGAAAGGAGCCGACACCAAGCACACCTACTGCATCTGCCCCCAATGTGCGTTGGAAATTACCTAGAGATTGGTGGTGCCGGAAACTGTCGCGTCCACAATGTAGCGGCTGACAGCCCTCCTCTGCTCAACCAGCCGCTCCAACATCACCAGAGTGGAATGCCAGCGAGTTGGCACATTGACGAAGAGCCAGTGTCGTGGCAGGTCCTCATTCTGCTGCAGGTCGGCCAGGGTCGCTGAGGGAACAGCGGAAATGGCACACAATTTTCCGTGCCACTTCCAACAGATCGTCCATCCCCGGGTAGGTGCGCAGGAACTTCTACACCACCAGGTTCAGGCTGTGTGCCAAACGGGACGTGGGTCAAGTGTCCCCTGGTGATGGAAGCCAGCAGGTTGGACGCATTGTCTGACACCACCAATCCGACTCTGGGGCCTCTGGGCGCCAGCCAACTCTGCTCCTGCTCTGAGGTTGGCCACAACTTTGGCTGCCGTCAGCTTTGTCTTCCCCAGGCTGACCATCTCCATCAGTGCTTGGCAGGGGCGGGCCTTCACGCTGCTGCTTGAGGCTGGGATCTTGGCAGCAGGTGTGCTGGAGGAGGAAACTGGATCAAAGGAGCCTGCTGCATCTCCCCTGACACCGCGGGGTGGCACCACCCACTGGGCGGCTGCTGCTGTGCCCGATGATGCTGCTGCTTCCTCACCCCCTTCCACCAAGCTGACCCAGTGTGAAGGACAGGCAGAGGTCTGTCCCGAAACAGCTGCTCCAAGAGTCAGTGGTCACATGGACCTGCTCGCCCACGGCGTGATCAAGTGAACAGGCCACATTTGCCAACACAAACTGGTGCAGTGCTGGGATCACCGTGCAGGAGAAGTAGTGGCTGCTGGTGATTTGCCACTCCGGGATGCCATACTGCAGGAGTGCTCTCATTTCACTACCCTCCTGCACAAGAAAGTATGGCAGGAGCTGGGAGCACATAGCACAGGCAAGCAACCGGTTCAGGGTCTAGATGCACCTGTGCGCCTTGATCACACCCGGAAAGGCCTCGTTGAGCAGGGTCTGGCGGCCTTTGCCTGCACGGGAAGATGAAGTGGGATCTGTGGAGGGAGCAGAGGAGACCACTGAAGACTGGTTGCCCGAAGCAGCCTCAATCGTGGCAGGAGTGACAGAGTATGCACGGGGGGGGGGGGAGCAGTGTGTTTCTGTGGCAGCTGCTGGATAAGCAGGAGCGCAGGATGCTGCTGCTGAAGGCTATGCAGTGGGTCTCCTGCTCTGACCACTGCCAGCGCCACTGTCCTTTAGCCTCTCAAACGCCTTAAAATCGTGATTGTGCTTCGCCCTCAAGGGAGTCTGCAAGCCTGAGGTACCCATCTTGGACAGATAACGACCTCTGCTCAGGTGGGTTCTGCAGCTGTTGCAAACTGCAATGCTAGTATCGAGAGTGTAAACATGGAAAAACTGCCAGATTGGCTATGTGAACACCCCCTTATGGCGTGAAGGGGTGCTTCTCTCCCTCTGGTCTGGTTGGGGGTTGAATGGTGTGGGTGGTGGTAGCGGCTGAAGCAGCATGCTGCGCCTCTGTGCCAGAGCCTCCTCCTAGCTGCCTTCACCCAACTCTAGCATGTTGAGATGGTCCCGCACCTCATCATCATCCTCCTCCTCCTGAAACAGCTCCTCTGAACCCCCAACCATTTATTCTGCCCCAACATCCCCTGGATCAGGCCCCTCCTCATCAAAATCAGGTTGTTGTTGACCAACAACCTCCTCCTCCATCTCAAACTCTTCTTCGTCTGTCTCCAGCATCTTTTCCTCAAACTCTTCCACAACAGCCCTCAAGGTGCTCACGGTCCTTGGGGTAAACAGCGAGCTCAGTGAGGGCAGGCTGGCCGCTGGGGTCAATGTGACCTCAAGCGGTGGTGGGCGGCTGCTGCTGCTGCTGCGAACCGTATTGCTGGTGGTGGCCTCGCTGGAGGTCTGGCTCGAACCGGTGGCCTGCTGCGCCGCCATCAGTTCCACGACAGCCGACTCTCCTCAAAGGGCCGGTGACAACCCAGTGCAAAGATGGGCGCTACACGCTGCTGCACCTCTGCAGCGTTCCTCTCAGCTGCACCTTCCCCACAGCTGAGCAGCCAGTGGCTGGCCCCCGGACCAGTCACAAACCTGGTGGCGGCAATGGCGTTGCCTCTCCTGCTGCCTCTGCCAGACATTGCATAATAGAATAAGGAAATATATAATATATATACTGTGTGTGTATATATATATATATATATATATATATATATATATATATACATATATATATATATATATATGGGGGGGGGGGGGAGTGTGTGAACTTTATTAAAGTGTGGTGGGTGGTTGGTGACAGAAAAATGTAAAGGTTTTTATTTTGTTTTGTTTATTTTTTTTTTAATACAAAGTACACAAATCACTCAAAATGACAGGTAGTTCACTTCACTGCACGTAAACGGTCAGTGACAGTGAATGAACTACAAGCACAACACTTAACCGAGACAAGAGTGACAGTGAGACTAAGACTGTCTGTCACACTCAGAAACAGATGCTGCCTGGCTGTAGTAGTAGTAGTCAAGTACTGTACTAAATAAATCTAACAGCACAGTAGTAAACTACCAAGAGTGACAGACCGTGACACTAAAAGACTGTCTGTCACACACACTCAATACAGGCAGCCGCAGCAGAACAGATGCTGGCCTGCCTGCTTACTAGTACTGCTGCTGCTAGTCTAACACTAAATCAACCAACAATACAACTAACTACACAACAACTAAATAATCCTAACCTACCTACAGGCCAGTAGGCTAAGGCTACCTAGGCTAGCAGGCCTAGCCTGCACACAGACCTAACAGCTTATAGCCTAGCACAGTATAATACAGTATACACTACACTAGTACTGACTGAAAACTAACAATATCAAACTACAATCTAACTATATAGCAATACAATACATGTGTTAGAAATGTGTTAAATAGCAAAACCGCTGTGTTTACACAATGAAAAGCACTTGCTCAGACCAACAATACTGTAGCACTGGAGATGCTCTCAATACCACAGTCACAAGCAAGGATGAGATCCTCAAGATGGCTGCCGTCTTATACAGAGGAGAGGAGGGCCAGGCTCCTCTCCTCTGATTGGTTGCTAGGGTCTTCGCTGGGGGCCCTCTGATTGGCCTAACTACGTCATCCCCTAGATACCGCAGTCATCCGGACTAGTGATAATGGGTTAACCTGTGATCACGACCGAAATTCGAGTACAATCACGGGTGCACTCTAATTCGGACCCGTGATCGTTCACGAGCCCGTGATGATGAAAAACGGCTCGTGATCATGGGCTAGCCATGATTACGAGTTCGTAATGAGCAGCACTGCTAGCCTGTGCGCTCTCTCAATCTTGAATGGTCCCGCTAGGCCCAAAGCCTCTGGAATCAAATCAGAACATATCTCCATCAGTTCATCTGGTTTATATGTCTCTGGTAGGCCCACAAACTTGAGATTGTTGCGTTGGGACCTGTTATCCAGGTCCTCGATGCGGTCAGCTAAAATAAACTGTTGTTTCTCCTGTAAATCAGATTTGTTGCTGTGTGTGGATAGACTATCCTCAAGGTTGCTAATGCACTTCTCAGCCTGATTGTGCCTGTGGTTGAGTGGTGAGTGTCCTGATTGTGCCTGTAGTTGAGTGGTGAGCGGAGCTAAGTGTGAGGCTAAAGAATTAGAAATAATGTCGGCCAAGTCCTGCTGTAGGTGTTGTGCTACTTCTACAGCCAAGTGCTTATAATCAATAAGATAGGGCCTACCCAAGTCCTCCGTGTCACTCGCGCTGTCCGGGTCAGTTGTGGCCTCCATCTTGGATCGCGTGGTCGTGCCAGTTTTATTTTTTAGTGTATCCGTCGTTCGAGGGGCTTTAGCTACAAATTTGTCCATTAGGATATAGGCTGGGGTCTGACCCTCGTAGGGGCAGCTATGTGTGAATACACAATCAGCGGAGATAGTAGTTATTTGACTATTCATATGGCTATCTATATCTTTAATATGGGTTTTATGCACTTTTTATTAAGAAATAGTACTTAGGTCTATCCTTCCATTGTTAGAGCACTGGTTTGTGAAGAAGCTGCTGCTAGGCTCCTATGTCAACTTTTCTTACGCACTTTAATTATTATGTACAATGTGACATTTAGATTGGTGATGTTTCAATATTATTATCTTGATTGTCTGTTTTGTTCTTTCTGAAAAGTCTTAAATAAAGAATCTTTAAAAAAAAATTCAACAATTATGGAGACAATAGTAGAGCAGTATAAAAATAAAAGGGAAGAAAATACGAATACTTAGGTTCAGGTGAAAATATGTCCTTTCTGGGAAAACACATGAAGTTCTTTTGTTTCCAGAGCAAAGTTAAAACAAATTTGGCCGCTGCTCAGTCCTCAGAGCAACAGCATGCCTTCCTGACAATGGAATTTGGAGGACTCAGGGAAGGAGTCCCTGTCACGTTCTTTTGAATGACCCGCATTTTTGGGTGGGGTCTCAGGTTCAGCCTAGGGGCTGGACAGGGGCAGTTACCCTTCTGGGTGGGACATTTTCCATCCACCCAATATGGCATATTCCATAACTCAGCTTATGCGTCCCGCACACACATAACAATCGGATTCATATTCCTCAGAATATGACAATTCTTAGGACATCAAACTTGATTAGAGTAAAATGTTCTGGCATGAGGCAACTGCATACCTCGGTGACTGGGTATGTTAGTGGCCCCAATTTAATATTAAAATATTCACCAGATCCGGACCAGCGGAATGATATACCTTTCATACCTCTCATATAAACGGTATTCCTTAAACAGGCTAAAATCCCCCACCAAGGGATGGACTAGTCCAAAACCTGTTACTTCTGTCAGAATTCTACTAACTACTGTAAGTGACCGCAACATAGGAGAAAAGTAATTTATGGCTCATTTTACTTTGGAAAAAACGTACTTCTTATTTGTTTGTTTGCACATATTTTAATTTTACAATTTTTCGCTATAGAGCCCCTTTAAATATAACCAAACTTTCACCCGCCAAAGATAATTTGATGCCCAGCTATCTGCCCGCTAGAGGGGCCCGAACGGTTCGTCAACGAACGGTTCCCGGCGAACTTCGATGGTTCTCGTTCGCTAGCGAACACAAACTTTTCCGGAAGTTCGGTTCGCCCCCATAATGCACCAATAGGGTAAACTTTAACCCTCTACATCGCAGTCAGCAGGCACATTGTAGCCAATCAGGCTACACTCCCTCGTGGAGCCACCCCCCTCCCTTATAAAAGGCACTGCGAGCCAGGCCCAGCACATTCAGTGACTACCTGTGTGTGTGACAGGCAGCTGCACATTGTAATACCCAGTATTGCATATACCTACCTGTTGTGTTCAGTGAACCCACCTCATCACTGTATATACCTACCTGTTGTGTTCAGTGAACCCACCTCATCAATGCATATACCTACCTGTTGTTGTGTTCAGTGAACCCACCTCATCACTGCATATACCTACCTGTTGTGTTCAGTGAACCCACCTCATCACTGCATATACCTACCTGTTGTGTTCAGTGAACCCACCTCATCACTGCATATACCTACCTGTTGTGTTCAGTGAACCCAACTCATCACTGCATATACCTACCTGTTGTGTTCAGTGAACCCAACTCATCACTGCATATACCTACCTGTTGTGTTCAGTGAACCCACCTCATCACTGCATATACCTTCCTGTTGTGTTCAGTGAACCCACCTCATCACTGCATATACCTACCTGTTGTGTTCAGTGCACCCACCTCATCACTGCATATACCTACCTGTTGTGTTCAGTGCGCCCACCTCATCACTGCATATACCTACCTGTTGTGTTCAGTGCACCCACCTCTGGACATCACTACCTCGGGACATGCATTTGCCATGCCTGCTGCCTTCCTTGGATGTGTGGTGGTTTGTTCTGTTAGTGTGAAGCAATACACTAGTTACACTACCTGATTGATGTATACACATGCAAGGTGTTTTAAAGCACTTTTAGCCTGCAATTTAGCATTCAATGTGATTTCTGCCCTTAAAACACTGCTTTGTGTCAAATCCAGATTTTTCCCCGAGACTTTTGGCATGTATCCCACTCTGCCATTGCCCCTCCAGGTGTTTTAGGGCTTGTTTCCACTGTTGCGACGCGATTTCGCCGGCATTCCGACGCTTGTAAAAACGCATGCGGATGCGTTTCCGCATGCGTTTTTACCCGCGATTTCGCGTGCGATTTCGCATGGCAGGGTGCCATGCGAAATTAACCATGACACTGCCAGGGCAAAATAAAATTGAAAAAGGTGCGAAATCGCACGCGAAATCGCGGGTAAAAACGCATGTAACAAACACATGCGTTTTTACTATTAAATACATTAGCGGCGATTCGCATGCATTCCACTCGCAGGCGAATTCGTTGGCTCTTTTGTGCGTTTTTTTACCGCTGAAAAAAACGAACCTCAACAACGCTACAGTGGAAACAGGCCCATCCACTTGCATTACATGTGCGAATCTGCATGCGTTGGACGCATGCAGATTCGCGATAGTGGAAACGAGCCCTGAGACCCCTTGAAACATCTTTTCCATCACTTTTCTGGCCAGCATAAGTGTTTCTAGTTTTCAAAGTTCGCCTCCCCATTGAAGTCTATTGCGGTTCGCGGAAGTTCGCAGGAACCTAACTTTTTGTGGAAGTTCGCAAATCGAAAATTGGAGGTTCAGGCCATCTCTACTGCCCACTTCATTACCTTGTATCAATTCTGTCTTGGCTTTTAGTGACTTGTTAACCAAAATGTGTACACCTGCTTCCTGTCCAACGCCGGAGAGCCAAAACAGTTAGCCACTCAATTTTTTATGTAAATATTTAAATTTGTCAGATTCCAGGTGGGTCTTTAGAAGGAGATCCACATCCGCTCTCAACTTTTTCAAATGTCCAAGTACCTGTGAACGCTTTATGTTCCAAGACATTATTTTAATGGTCATAATTTAAAGATTAAGTGAAGTTGTGGCAAATAGTTGAGCATATCAGGCAAAGGCAACAGCAAAATTAAGGAAAAAAAAAAAAAAAAAAAAAGGCATATATATCATATTCAACATACATCAATTATTTCTCGTTCTATGTACATCCCAATCAGAGAGTGCCCCCAACCCTAACCCTGGATCGTTCAAAGAGTAAACAAGATGATAGAAACCAGTCCATCTTTCTTTTCCATATTGGACCAACACAACCAGGCACGTGCAGAGAGGGGTGCTTTGGATGCTCCAGCACCCCTCCTTTTGTAAGATTCACAAATGTGGCCCCATTCCCTGGACTTTCTCATTGTAGCGCCTGGAGTGTGTTAAAATATACTTACTGGCCAGCAGCAAGGTTGCCAAGCGTTATATAGACACTTTTCCATAAAAAGTGACATTCTTTTGATATTTTTCGGCCAGCGCTGCACTGTCCCTGAGAGCCTACCCCCTTTTCACCAGTTATCAATTGTGGCTCTGTGATTGGTCAGAGCTGCTTGGGAGCTCCGCCCACCCCCTTCCTTCCTTGATTGCAGCCTCGAAACAGCTATGAAGAACAGTACATCCCAAACGCACATGGAAGGAATGCATGCTAGAATCTCTGTAAGGTATGAGACTGCAAATTTGAGGAAATCAGGAACTTGCAGCTCAAGACGGGACTTTACACAAGCTAGTTTCCCTGCTGGTAATATACAGTGCACAGCAAACAAAGGCATTCAGCTTTCAGCTCCAAGTAGCAAGTGCAGTGTAGTCTGGTCAGCAAACCAGAGAGCAGAGACCAGCAGTCAATCAGCAGCTCCCATCTCCAGGGCCCATCTGATCTCTCTGTCCCCTTTCCACTGCAGTCAGTGCCATTCTTTAACAGTTAGGGAACATAACCAGCCACTCAGTCTGAATAGATTTCATAAGCTGTACACCTGGTCAGGTAGAACTTTTTACAACTTAGTTTTTTGTACTTATGGGAGCCTCCTTTGTTTGGAAGTGGTCACAAGTGTTGGTGATTTTGCAGATCTGAAAGGTCTAAAAATAAATAAATAAGAGTTTCACTTACCTGAGCCTCCTGCCAGCCCCCTGCAGCTTCCCTGTGCCCTTCCTGTGACATATTGATCCTCCGTTCCCCTGCGGCTCACTTTTCTTCTCATAGTGTACGCCGACTTTTAAGTCAACCTCCACTGCGTCCTGGCCACACGTATCCTGGTATGGTTTACTGTAGCTAGGCGTGACCTGCGCAGACTCAGTACGAAAAAATCTGTACTGCGCAGTGCACTCCCAGCGATGTGAACGAGGATGCACGGGACCGCACAAGCGCAGTGGACACCCACTGTGCGAAGTGAATGTGAGCCGTGGCATGGGAACGGAAGATCAGTATGTCACGTGGCAGGCACAGGGTGGCTGCATGGGGCTGGCAGAAGTAAACCAGGTAAGTGAAACGCTTATTTTTTTTAGACCTTTCTGTTCCGCTTTAAAGCCCCACAGTTATATTGCAAACTTTTGTGGATGAAAGTCAGCGGGTTTTTTCCCCCCCACCCTCCCTTGCATCACATAGCTCTATGGTTAAGTGTACCATCTGTAGAATTGGGTCTAACTAGCAAGAAAGGACCACCAGACACCAGGGTTTACTTTATGTGGGAGGGTGACCATAAGATGCCAGGGAACTGTATGGGGAGCATAATGTATGTAAATTTAGGGCATGACTACAGGTGTGGCAAGCGCATTTGTAATACTGGCTTCAAACGTTGGGAGGTATGTCACTACAGTGGAATGGGAAGTCAGGCCATGTTCCGTGTGACATCACAGGCTGCACCTGGCAGATGTAGTCACAGTCTGCTGGGTGATGTAATTGCTGGGATGGCCCCCACTACTCCCACCACCAATGTGATCCCCATTCCTGCAGGCATGTGCCTGGTGCCCATCTCACATAACACTGAGGTCAGGCTGTCCTCTCTCAACAGATAAGGGACTTCCTGAGACAAGGAGTAGGAGGAGAGCAGTACTATCTCCTACAATTTCTCACTCCGCGGTCCCTTCGGCTGATGCTTCTGGCCAATAAGTGTATTGGAAGGTGCTGAGGAAATAAAAAAGCATTCCAGTTTTTAATTATTTGCCAGTGATTAAGCAATGCCCAGAGGAAACCCACACAGGCACAGCATACAAACTCAGAGTAAATAGTGTCCTGGCTAGAGCATGGGCCTCTGTAGTCTAGTACTTTAACTGGGGGTGAGGTGTATGCATGCCTGAGACCCCAACTCTGCACATCTGCTACTCCCATTAGTAGTAGTGACTCCTTCTTTCCCTAATATATGCTTCTATGTAATGTGGTACTATGTTAGGACATTGGACTATGACTATGGTAGGATTAGACTGTGAGCTCCTCTGAGGACAGTCAGTGACATGACTATGTACTCCGTAATGTGCTGCAGAAGATGTCACTGCTATATAAATACATAATAATAATATGGTAGGACATTAGACAATGGTAGGATTAGATAGTCATGTCACTGACTGTCCTCAGAGGAGCTCACTATCTAATCCTACCATAGTCATAGTCTAATGTCCTACCATATTATTATTATTATGTATTTATATAGCACTGACATCTCCTGCAGCACTTTACAGAGTACATAGTCATGTCACTGACTGTCCTCAGAGGAGCTCACTATGTACTCTGTAAAGTGCTGCAGGAGATGTCAGTGCTATATAAATACATAATAATAATAATATAGTAGGACATTAGACTATGACTATGGTAGGATTAGATAGTGAGCTCCTCTGAGGACAGTCAGTGACATGACTATGTACTCTTTAAAGTGCTGCAGAAGATGTCAGTGCTATATAAATACATAATAATATGGTAGGACATTAGACTATGACTATGGTAGGGAATAGGGATTAGATTGTGATATCTAATATATACTAAGAAATAATACAAATGTATAATAATGCCCACAGTTTAGCCTACAACTTTCCTTAATATTTTGCCACTGACTCCACTCCGTCTGTCCAAAATTGTGGGTGTTTTTTTGGGCCTTTTATCCATTAAAAATGTAAAATTTGCCTGGCAGCCACCCACCGCTGACAGATCTGCATGCCAGGGATGGAGTCACAGAGCCTAAAGAACTTCCTGTTTTTGTTGTGTCTTAAGGTGCATACACACGCACTACAAAAGGCAACGACGAGTCCGCCAGGACCCTTCAGCCGACAGTAGCACGTATGCGCTGTTGGCGGACTGATAAGGCTGTTTCTGGATCGTTCAGGAAGAGCCTTATCAGTCCGCCGACAAAGACCGCCCAGCAGGAGGGTCCGGCGGACCAGTCGTTGCCTTTTGTAGTGCATGTGTATGCACTTTTAGGGGCAAGATGTAATTCAGTTGCCAGCTGTTGCTGTGGCTGGATAGTGCACTGGTTAAGTCTGCCTCTGACACAGGAAACGAGAGTTCAAATCTCTTCCTGTTCAGTACTGTAGTCAGCACTTATTCCGTAAGGATTCCTTGGGCAAGACTCCCTTACACTGCTACTGCCTATAGAGTGTGCCCTAGTGGCTGCAGCTCAAGCGCTTTGAGTCTGCCAGGAGAAAAGTGCTATATAAATGTTATTGTTTTGTTTCATAGTAATGTGGGCTTAGTCTTTTGACAGCTCCCAAAATACTATCAGAGTGCCGCTGCAGCCGTAATTCACATTATGGCCTGTGGCAGTGCATGTTACACCCAAATTTCCTGTGCCGCTTTAGCCTGTAACTACTGTTGGGGGGGGGGGGAATAGCTGCTTTGCTGGTTGGGGGGGGGGGGGAAGGGGGAGAATAAAGAGAGTCAGAGACCTACTTACTGCTTTTTGGGGTAAGAGGTGAAAGCAGAGGCCACTTAACATGCATAGCAATTCTGGTGACGGCAGCATGTATGGGGTCTTTGCTATTAACTACTAAATTGGCACAAAAATGATGTGACATTACGGATGGATTACACAAAACCAATAGAATTTCAGTGCCATGGAATATGTTGACGCTTTATAAAACAATAATAATTATAATTTTAGAATCGTAATTTATGTATGGCTGTAATTGGAAAAATGAAATTGTAATCATAGTTAGCAGATTACGATCATCACTACTTAATATATCACATTTGAAATAGGGCCCCTTTTTAAATTTGAGCACCCCCCACTTAAAGAGCCTCTGCACGGCCCTGAACACAACTCCCTGCTAGGAAGCATTGCAATTAGCAGCGAGCTCCAACTAGCCGATTCTAGATATAGTTCTAGAGTTCTGCAAGTATCTTCACCAGCCCTTCAAACTCAGCTTGCCGGGCAGAGCTAGGCAGGTTCCCACTATGGCTTACTATCCAGCAGAGGGCACTCTCATACTGGGCGCATATACAGAGCAGCAAACCCAGCACTTACCACCATAAAGCCTCACTGAGCCAGGGGGGCAAGGCCATACCACATGCTCTCAAGCAAAGCATCAGCAGCCAGCCCAGCCAAGGCCACCAACACAGGCTGACAAAAGCCCAAATAAAACAGACTATAGAAAGCTGCAAGGAACGATACATAGAGGAATGGAGAAGTGACATAAAGAATTCCAAGAAACTCGCTGTCTATCAATCACTACAGAGGGAGTACACAATGGCTCCATATCTGGGGAGGCTACATCACCACAAAGACAGACAGGTCTTGAGTTTGTACCGTCTGAGTGCCCACAGCTTGGAGATAGAGACAGGGCGGCACAGACAGACATGGAAGCCCCGGGAGGAGAGACTGTGCAGACAATGCGACCAGGAGGTCTTGGAGGATGAGGCCCACTTCCTGCTACACTGCAGCAAATATGCACCTGTGAGGACCGCCCACTTCCAGAGACTCTCCGCCCACATCCAGGTTTTTACCTCCACAGATGAGGAGAGGAAACTCTACATCCTACTGGGGGAGGAGGAAACAACCGTGCAAATGGCTGCCCGATATGTCACAGCCTGCCACCAACTGAGAGGAACATGATACCACATGGACTGTATTCCCCCCCCAATACCCCCCTATGGACTGTATATCCCAGTCCCCCATGCTTTCCCTTACATCCTCCACACACCTATGGACTATATACCCCAACCCCCTTTATCCTTCCCTTATTCCCACAATTCCCCCCCCCCATGTTAATGTTTTGTTTTGTTTTGCTTTGGCAATGCTAAATGTATTTGGTCCTGCCAATAAAGCTTTTTTGGATTTGGATTTGGATATATTGCATAACAAGGTACCATCAGTTCATCCTTAAGCTGGCCACTAACGATCTAATTTCTAGCGAACAATCGTTCGAGCAATCATATAATTGTGATTGGAAGAAAAATCGTTCACTACACAATCAACAAAATAATCTTTGCTTTCTATCTATCACAACCAACAAGAAAATCCAATTTTGGTTTGACGAAAATCCAATCGGACATTTTATAATCGTTCGTAATCGATTGTGCCCCTCAACTGAGATTTACAACCAATCCGAGCAGAAGGTCTGAATTTCGAACGATTTTTCGCTATAAATTGGACCATTAGTGGCCACCTTAAGAATCAATAATTAGCAGCAAGACCCCAAATGTGAGATGCCTGTCCACAAACATCAGAAACCGTTACGACCTGACGAATCAGATCTAGGCTCAGCAGCTTGAAAAATTGCTCCGTGGACTAGACACCCGCCGCTGGGTCCGGTCCACATAAGGCCTCTGCAGGAATTTTTCTTGGTGTTTAATAACATATGTTGAATCATCCTGGCAGGTAATGCGAAGCGTAGCAGGATAGAATAAAGCAAACTTTGTTTTTCTAGCAGCAAGCTCTAATCAGACATGAGTGAAGGCCTGACAATGTTTTGTCACTTTAAAAGAATAGTCATTAAATAGCATAATCTTATGATCCTCATAATGTAGAGCTTCTCTTCTAGCTTTAAACGCAGAGAGCAATCTTTGCTTATCTTTGTAATCCAAGTATTTGACCATCACCATGCATGGAGGCCTGTTGTCCCCTTCCCTCCTTGTTGGCCCCACTCGATGTGATCTTTCTGCCTTACATGAATCCAGCAGACCCAGCAGTTCAGGCAAAGTACATCCACAAAAGTCATTAATATCTGCCGGCTCATGTTTTTCAGATAGGCCCAACGCACACAAATTATTGTGGCGAGACCTATTCTCCAGGTCCTTTAACTTGTCATGAAAGTTCTTAAATCTGTGGGATTCACCTAGGGGTTTGGTAGTTACCTTCAGTTCATCCTCCATCTGCCATATGCAGTGTTCTGCCTCCTCCAGTCTGCCAGTATGTTCCTCTAATCGCCAAGTGATATGTCCCATATGAAAAGTGTGACGTAGTTGAATGCCTTGGACAAGGTATGAAAACCTTTATATTTCACTAAAACTTTAGCATGATCATAGTACTGTTAAAAGATTTGTGGCTGACGAAGAGCATACACAGGTTTGTGCAGATTAAAGCAAAATGAGGAAGGTTTCTGCCAAACAAATGTATCAGATTAAGAGAACAGCTGCTAAAATGCCATTACAAAGCAGCGAACACCTATTTGAAGCTGCTGGTGCCTCCAGAGTCCCGCCAACATCCAAGTGCAGGATTCCCCAGAGGATTTCAGTGCATAAAACTTCTATTCAACCATCCCTAACTTAAAGGGGAACTTCAGCCTAAACAAACATACTGTCATTAAGTTCAATTAGCTATATTAATTACAATAGATAGGTAATATAATCTCTTACCCACCCGGTTTTAAAAAAAAACAGGCAAATGTTTGTGATTTCATGGGGGCAGCCATCTTTTTGGTTGAAAGGAGGTGACAGGGAGCATGAGACACACTTCCAACTGTCCTGTGTCCTGATCACACCTCCCAGCTGCACACGCTAGGCTTCAAATCTCAAATTCAAAAAAATAAAATATTGCACCAAAACAGCAGAACGAGAACAACAATATCAGCAATCCCATCATGCTTTCTTCTGTGCAGGCAAAAAAAAGGCTTGGGTAAGAAAAACAAAGTTCTGATGCTGTGAAACTGTTAAAGAAACGCCAAGCCTTTTCAGTTCTGCTGAGTACATTTTTAGTCTGGAGGTTCACTTTAAGCTCATAAGCAGAAACAGCTGCAGTGGGCCCAGAACTACAATAAGACTATTTTTTAAACAGTCTTGTTTACTGATAAGTGATGTGCATCTTCATGATGCAGATGGATGGAGTGATGGATGGTTGGTTAACTTAACAGCCACCACATTCCAACGAGACTGTGATGTCAGCAAGGAGGTGGCGGAATAATGTTTTTGGCTGGAATCATGGGAAGAGAGCTATTTGGCCCCTTTAGAGTCCCTGAAGGTGTGAAAATGACCTCTGAAAATTATTTGGAGATTCTGACTGACCACTTTCTTCCATTGTACAAAAAGAACCATATTTTCAGTGATAAAATCATCTTCAAGCATGACCATGTACCATCTCATGTTGCAAGGCTTACCTTTGCGTCATTGGCTGCTATTGGCATAAAAGAAGAGACACTCTTGGTGTAGCCCCCATCCTCCCCTGACCTTAATCCTGTTGATAACCTTTGAAGCAACCACAAGCATAATGGCCCATACTCACGGGCTGCAGAAGTGGCCTGTCGCCAGCACACGTGAGCGTGCTAGCGACAGGCCGGCGACAGCTTCTCTCCAGGTCCCTCCGCGTACACACGCGGAAGAGGGACCAGCGGCGAGACGGAAGCTGTCGCCGACGTTCCTCCTCCCCCCGCCGGAAGCTCCATTTACCTCTACGGAGGTTGCTGTCGCTAGTCCGCGTACTCACGCGGACTAGCGACAGTTGCGGCAGAGGTGCGGCGGCGACTGTTGCCATGCGATTGAAACTTTCAATCGCATGGCGACAAGAGCGACGGGCGACAGTTCGGGGCGCGCGCGTGCAACGGCCCATACTCACGGGCGACCTGTCGCCGCAACACGCGCGCGCCGCGTGTTGAGGCGACAAAAGTCCCTCGTGAGTATGGGCCATTAGATCTATAAGGGTGGAATGCAGTTTACATCCACACAGCAGCTCTGGGAGGCAATTCTGATATCCTGAAAAGAAATTCAAGCAGAAACTGTCCAAAAACTCACAAGTTCAATAGATGCAAAAAGTGTGAAGCTGCTAACACGTGTAATTTGACCTGTTAAGATGTTTTTGATTGAAATAGCTTTCGATTTCAGTAAATATGAACTCCTAATGCTGCAAGCCTAACCATAAAACCCTCCCCACGGACGCCTAACTTTAACACCTCGCTGCAAAGAAAAAAAACTAACAATCAGGCACCCCACCCCATAGGCGCCCATTCAAAACATCGGGGAAAGTGGGTGCCAGATTTTACCAATTGACCTCAGTGGGAAACTGTAGAAAACTGTCATTCTTGGAGTATTAAAGCCAGAGTTCCCAAACTAAGCACAGTCATTTACTGGGTGACAAGTTGAAATTCAGGAAAAGTGAGTGAAGCTTACGACCAATCAAATTTCAGCCATTAAGGTTAAATGGGAAAGTTTAAACTGAAGTTGTTCTTAGACTGTTAATAGTATAGCCTTCAGACATGGCACTGTTAGGCCACATACAGACATCAGACCATAGTCTTTGGAAAATGAAAGATCACAGACCAATCTTACCACCCTTCCTGTAGTATAAGAGCCATACTCTACACAGTCTTTTCTATGGAGCTGAACTCCACATCAGAAAAAAATCATTACAAGATGCTGCACACACAGATGCTGTACAGACACAAAAGATCAGTATCTGCAAAAGATCTGTTCCTGCCAAAAATCCATTCCTGCAAATTGCAATGATAGTCTATGAGATCTGCAGATCATCATACACACATGATTTAACTGACATTCATCTGCAGATCAGATCCACCAGGATGGATTTTCAGATCTGCAGATCTGCAGATGAATGTCAGTTAAATCATGTGTGTATGATGATCTGCGGATCTCATAGACTATCATTGCAATTTGCAGGAATTGATTTTTGGCAGGAACAGATCTTTTGCAGATACTGATCTTTTGTGTCTGTACAGCATCTGTGTGTGCAGCATCTTGCAAAGATTTTTTTCTGATGTGGAGTTCAGCTCCATAGAAAAGACTGTGTAAAGTATGGCTCTTATACTACAGGAAGGGTGGTAAGATTGGTCTGTGATCTTTCATTTTCCAAAGACTATGGTCTGATGTCTGTATGTGGCCTTAGTCACAGGGTGACTGGGGGTCATGATTTGTCCAGGTTGATCTGGTTCAATCATGCAATATAGCTGGTCTTATCGTGCAGTTTAGTCTAATCTGAATGTCCAAATTGTTATTTGATCTTATTGGTCCAATCTGATTGGTCCAATTGTGCAATCTGATTGAACCCATCCTGCAATCTGACTGATCCCATTATGCAATCTGGTCCAATCATCCAATATGATTGGACCAATCATGCTATAAGGTATATCCAAAGTGATTGGTCCATTTGTGCAATTCATTTGGTCTAATCTCTTTGGACCAATTGTGCAGTTCAATTGGTCAAATCTGAGTGAACCAATCTCATTTGTCCAATCCTGCAATGGGATTGGTCCAATGTTATTGGTCCAGTCATGCAATGTAAGGTGTCCAATGATACAATGTTAAGACTACCCAGCATGGTGAACCAGAACTCATTGGAGTGTGTAAGGGGCTACAAAAGATCAAAAAGCCCTCTTACTAAATTGTTAAACAAAACAAAATTTTGCCGCTTTTAAACAAAAGGTATTTGCAATAATTCAGGTTCTGGAGGTGTGGCTAGCTTACAGGGACAGCAAAATATAAGTTGCACACCTTCTGTTTTAAGAAGGCATGCTTTTGTTTTGCTTAACATTTTAGTAAGAGGGCTTTTTGGTCCTTTGAAGGCCTTTACACACTCCAATGAGTTCTGTTTCACCATGAGCTTGCTGTATGCATGTTGGATTATTGTGGCTCTGTACAATGAACAAGCTGATACATCGATACATCATTGCATTCCAATGCTTCTGGAGATGTGGCTAGCTTACATGGACAACACAGGGTAATTTGCATATTCAGCAGTGATGCATCGTGGGAGACATCGTATACTCACTCCGACCTGAATTATCGCAAATACTTTCTATTTTGAGAAGGTAAAATTTTGTTTTGTCCAATGATACAATGTGATTGGTCCAATCTGCTTTATCCAATCATGCAATTTAACTGACCCAATTTTTTGTTCAATCTGGCAGTACCATTGCTCCAGTCAAATTGTCCCAATCATGCAATTTGATTGATCCAATCTGAATGGTCCAATTGAATTGGTGGTTGTGCAATTTCATTGGTCCAGTCTGATTGGCTCAACCAATTCAATTGGTACAATCTTATTTGTACAATCTAATTAGTCCAGTAGTGCAATGTGAGGTGTTGTGAAGGTCCATAGAGACTCCTGGCCTACATAGTGTAGTGCACGCCACCAGCTAGTGATAATAATGATGTTTTTTTAGGCCTGGTGCACACCAAAAACCGCTAGCAGATCCGCAAAATGCTAGCAGATTTTGAAACGCTTTTTCTTATTTTTCTGTAGCGTTTCAGCTAGCATTTTGCGGTTTTGGGAAGCATTTTTGGTGTAGTAGATTTCTTATATTGTTACAGTAAAGCTGTTATTGAACAGCTTCTGTAACAAAAACGCCTGCAAAACCGCTCTGAACTGCCGTTTTTCAGAGCGGTTTGCGTTTTTCCTATACTTTACATTGGAGGCAGAAACGCCTCCGCAATCCAAAATCTGCAGCAGTTTCTGCTAAACGCCTCCCGCTCTGGTGTGCACCAGCCCATTGAAATACATTACCCAAGCATTTCCACATCCGCAAGCGGATCGCAAAACGCTGCCGTACCGCTCTGGTGAGCACTAGGTTTTAGTCCTCGTTCACACCTAACATCGCTAACCGCTAGTCCACGGAAAAGTCATTGTACAAATTTGCGGTTTTGGAGCAATCCCGATTAGGGTTTCTATAAATGCTAATGGCGATCGCTCCAAAATCAATGGAATAATGCTACATGTAACACGTTTGTGATTAGCAATAATAGCAGAACCAGAGAAAAGTTGGGGAATCCCGTGCGCTCCTCACTTACTGTAAAATATTGCACTTTTACTATTAAAGATTTAAAAACACAGTCCAAAAAATCCAAAAAGATTTCCACCAAAAGGTTAATGCAATTGGATTGCTATATACCTTCAGAGTAAACTCAGTAAATGGAATAAACCTAAAAAACAGTATAGCGTTCAACAACCACATGTACATAAAACCTTATATAAAATAATCTTAATATCAGTCCTATATATAGGAAAAACACAACCAACATTTCTCTGTGTTCCAATAAAATGTCCAAGTACACAAGTCCTTCATTCAACTGTCATCTTCTTTCAAAATGTAAGAAACTTTATACGTTCACCAGATTTTTAGGCCAACCCACACTGATCAGCATAAGTGCTTGTGACACTGGTTAGTATAATCCCCATGAACCAGCTCGTCCTGCTCACAGTTCTTCAGTGCTCAGGTACAGCAAATAAACATACAGCCATAGGGTAATATTGTTTGGCACAAAAAAAAATTACACCACACCCATTAAAGGCTCAGCTCCAGTGGTTCCCTAAGTTTATATAGCACTCAGTGTGCCTCCACCCGATTTCAACAAAGCCTCTCACCGTATGTCTATGCTGACCCAGCACAGACCAGCCAATGCGTGTTTCTAGAGTTCAGCCGTGTTGCAAGCCAGATCTTCCCCTAAAACTCAAACAGGGCCCAGCATAGTGTAATTCCGTTTATTAAAAGTAAAAATTATAAAAGTCACTCAAAGTTGAATCACACTCCCCACTGCATCAGATGCTCCTAAAAGATATATATGTTACGGCCAAAACCAGAAATCGGACAATTCTAGAATTGGCCGATTTGACGTCGGCCAAAGTCCAAAATGCTGTGAATTTCTGACATTGGCCGGCCAGTTCTAGAAACGGCCAAAGTCAGTCGGCCAAAGTCCAAAACGCAGAAATCCCAGAACATCCTGGGTCCTGTCCAGCACCATGAATGGCACTCGGAACGTCCTCTCTGCTCCGAAATACACACAACAGCATAATAATCTTTTTAAAGAAAAGAATTTCTTAGTTACAGCTGATGCAAATCCTGCAATAAATCTGCAGTGTGTCTACATCCTGCTTTCTTGGGAGCAGACATACAGTATTGTTAACATCCTGTGCTTTTAAATTAGCTGCTCTGCTGTGGCAGTCAGGTGACAGGGGGAGAGATCAAATTACAGTGGTGATTAGTCACAGATGAGGGGGGATGCATGGCTGGGGGTGCTTTGCTGGGGGCTTTCCATTGCTGTGGGTGCTTTGCTGGGTGCTTTGCATGGTGGGGGGTCTTTGCTGGTGGCCTTTCTCTTTATTACATTTATACCATCAATCCCAGTATGGGTTGGTTCCTTCAATTTCTTGTACTCCACCATATAGAAAATGATTTTAGACTAATGAAGTAATTATTACATTTACAGTGCAATTACTACATTACCACCATTAGTTTTGATTCCTGTGATTTCTTATGCTGACCCCCCCTTGATTAGTTTGATTTTCCATTAAAATTTATGATTTTCCATTCATTTATTTAATCTCCAACATTTTCCCATTCTGTCTCGCCATTCTGCTATTCCCATTAGAATGATGTGCCCCCCTGTTAATCACCTTTGGATGAAAATTCCCTTAATTTGTCCACTACTCCATATGTGCAACTATGCTGTGTTTGTCTAGGCATATACCCCTTTTCAGTCAGCACATCCACCCCCCCCCCCCCTTTACTGATATCAATCCCCACCCAGACAGCCCCCCAACCTAAATGTCATTTGTGATGTAGCAATTCAGATCAAATTCTATATTCAAACCACCAGGATGAAGGGACTTTAAATTATAGATCCACCTTCCCTCTGCTTTCAAAATTTCCTTCACCATACTAGAACCCCTCCATTTCTTTATATCTCTCTCTACTCCCATGAATTTCAAATTGCTGGGGTCTCTTCCATGGGTTAACCTAAAGTGGTTGGATACACTGTGTGATTCCAAACCTTTGGTTATGTTATATATATGTTGCTCGATTCTTTTGTGCAGGGCCCTGGTTGTTCTCCCGCCATATTCCATTCCACAGGGGCAAGATAACACATACACAACCCCAACACTATTACAAGTAATACATTGCTTCAATTTCCACGTTCCTCCTGTGTTTCTAGATCCAATGTGATCTGCCCTCACTGCTTTTGTGTTTCAAAGTTTTATTGAGCTTTTTAAAAAAAAAAAAAAATTAAACAAGGGGAGGGAAAGACAAAGATACATCACATTAACTGCAATTGACAAAACATGGTGACATTATGTCATAACAATTGAGAGCACAATGTAAACCAATAAAACAGAAATTGCTTAAAGTGGCCTAGTGTGTACCCCAGAGGGCAATGCCCAGCTATCTGGGGTATGTCATACATTATAAAGATGAGCAGACCTGGTATAAGGCCTGGACACGTTGAGACCTCTTGGGGCTCGTCGTCCAGCGATAGACGAACTGCCTGGAGGTCGCGAATGGTGGCACTGCAGGTACGTCAGAAGGAGAAGTGAAAGGGGGAAAGGAAAAGATGGGAGAAGAAGAAAGGAAGAGAAGAGAGCAAGAGAAAGAAAAAGTGGGTAGTCTCGCCCTATAGCCTGCTTATTAGAGAACTATCCATGGTTGAGTGTTCCAGTTGGATCCAGGGATCCCATATGCGCTCAAATTTTTTAAGGGTATCTTTTAGAATGCTAGTTAATTTTTCATTGATCATGAAAAGGTTGAGTCTAGATCTTACTTCGCTAATAGTAACCGATGGCTTCTTCCAGTTAGCGGCAATGGACATTGTGGCTGCCAAAAAGACAAAGGAAGCTAGTTTATTTTGGGACGTGGTCAAGGATTCCACTTTCTCCTGCAGAAGAGCCTGCCAAGGGTCCTTGGGGATAGTCTTGTGAAAGATAGACGAAAGTAACCGGTAAACTTGGCACCAGAATCTAGTGAGCCGTGGACAAGTCCACCATATGTGTAGCATGTCCCCCACGGCCCTGCATCCTCGGAAGCAGAAGGGGTTGGCAGTAGGAAATACTTTAGCTACTCTGGCGGGGACCAGGTACCACCTTGTCATAACTTTGTAAGCTGCTTCAACTGCATGCAAATTGGAAGAGCACCTGGGAACCCTACTCCAAATGCTCAGCCAATTTTCCCTGTCCTTTGTGCCTGGAAGGTCTGCCTCCCATTTAGTAGTGTAGGCGTGGGTAATAGAGCGGGTGGGGCGGGTAAGAAAGGTATAAATTATAGAGATAAGTCCCTTGGAGTCAGGCCGGTGGAGGCAAATGTTTTCGTATGAGGTAGTGTTGTATGGGGGATCTGTATGCTGAGTTAGGGACTGTATCCAGTGTTTGATCTGCATATAACGGAAGAATTCCCTAGCAGGTGCCTGAAAGTTCTCCTGTAGAGCAGGCCAGGAATAAACCCCCCTGGGGGTGAGAAAGTGTGTGACCCTGTTAAGGCCTCTCTCATCCCACCATCTAAAAGCTGCTGGAGTTTCATAACCCGGAGTGAACAGGGGATTATTGGTGAGCGGCAGTAGTGGGAGGTGAGAGGACATGAGGTTGGCCGAATATCGGACTGAATCCCAGACCTGAAGGCTATGCTGCATGGGGGGGCTAAGGGAGGAAGATCTCAGTTTGTGAGGTAACCAGAGAAGGGTGCCTGGGAGTTGGGGTGAACTGTCGGGTATTTCAAGAAAGACCCATAACGGGGTATCCTGGGTTTGGAATAACCTAGTGAGTTGGGTGATGGTTGCTGCTCGGTAGTAGGAGCTAATCTGTGGGACCCCAAGGCCGCCATCTAGTTTATGCGCAAATAGGGTGGTTTTGTTAACTCTAGGGTGTTTACGGCCCCAAATAAAGGATTGTATTCTACTCTGGAAAATGCGCAGGTAGTGATTGGGTACTTTAATGGGGAGGGTGCGGAAGTAGTAAAGGAGTTTGGGGAGGAAGGACATCTTAATGGAGTTGATTCTGCCCAACCAGGAGAGGGGTAGCGAGGACCAGGTGTCTGTGAGTGATGAAAGGGATTTTAATAGGGGGGGGGGGGGGGTAATTAGCCGCAAAAAGGGAAGCACAATTAGGGGTTAAGGTGATGCCCAAGTACGGCAGGGATTGGACCCATTTAAAGGGACAGAATTCCTGAAGTTGCATGGCAAGTTGGGGGGATAGGGAAATGCCCAGTGCCTTGGATTTAGTTACATTGATGGTCAGACCAGAAATGCGGGAGAAAAGGTCAAATGCTTGGAGGGCATTGGGAATCGAAATATGGGGTTGTGTCAGAAAAAGCAAGGTGTCATCCGGAGTTTATGGGAAATGCCCACCCTTTCAACCCCCCTAATATTGAAGTTATCCCGAATGAAACATGCAAAGGGTTCCAAAGCCAAGATAAATAACGGGGGAAAGTGGGCAGCCTTGATGTGTCCCTCTTTGTATCGGAAAGGGTGCAGAGCTATGACCCCAAAACCTTACTGAGGCTGTAGGGGAGGAGTATAGTCCTCCTATCCAGTTCAGGAAAAAGGAGTCTAGGCCCCACCTATCTAGGGCTTGTTTTAGGTAGTTCCACGAGAGAGTGTCGAAGGCCTTAAAGATATCTAATGAGAGGGCCGCACTGGGAATGTTCCTGGAGTGTAAATAATGAGTCAGAAGTTCAGCTTGTCTACCTGGGACAAAGCCCACCTGGTCCCGGTGGATTAAGCTAGGGAGGACTGTGTTTAAGCGTAGGGCTAATATTTTCCCCAGCAGTTTAATATCAACGTTGATAAGTGATATGGGCCGGAACTGGTGTGCCGCAAGGCAGTCTTCCTGTTCTTTGGGTATCATGGAGATATGGGCTGATAGCATGGAGTTGGGAGGGAGTTTTCCTTCTCGTAATTCGTTATAGCAGTTGGCTAAAGTAGGGGCCAATAGAGGCGCTAATTTTTTATAATATTGGGCGGTGAAACCGTCTGGACCCGGTGTTTTATTGATTTTTAGAGTTTTTATTGCCGATGTGACCTCTTGGGTAGAGATGGGTATGCTGAGGGCAGTTGCTGCGGTGTGGTCCAGTTTCGGAAGGGAGACCTGGTCTAAAAAGTCAGTGATCTGCCTATCTGATGCAGTAGGAGTGTTAGTGTATAAATTGGAAAGGAAAGCGGCAAACAAGTTTACTATTTTATTGGGGTTTGCTGTGATTTGGCCAGAACTGTCCCGTACTTTCAAAATGGTTGAATGGAGGGGTTTGTTTTTTAAACGTCTGGCTAGGGGAGCCAGAGGCTTGTTTGCATTATAATAGTAAAAGTGATTCCTCCAGCGTAATTGCTGTTCTACTTTATCAGTAAGAAGCAGGTCTAGCTCAGTGCTGAGTTTTTCTTTGATGATTCTATTGATGTGAGTGGGGGATTGCTTCCAGGTTTGCTCAGCTTTCTCAAGTTTAGAGGTCAGTTCCGTGATTTTCTGGTTACGCTGGCGTTTCAAAGTACTGGCCATACCAATCAGAGAACCCCTAATAGTAGCCTTATGGGCCTCCCATAGGGTCAGTGAGGAGGAAACCGAGCCAGTATTATCGGTGAAATAGTCAGAAACTCTGTCTTTTAGTTGATTGACTAGCTCTTCTTTAGAGAGTATGGAATCATTGAGGCGCCACTGAAATGTTTTGGAGCTAGGAAAGGATAATGAGAAGCAAATTGAGATCGGTGAATGGTCTGACCATGGGGTGGTGTGTATCTTAGCCGCTGGGGCTAGGTGTAAAAATTGTTGTTGGATGAAAATGTGGTCTATGCGGCTAAAACTGTCATGGGCGTTGGAGTAGAAGGTAAAATCTTTCGTGGTAGGATGGAGTTCCCTCCAGACGTCAACGAACCCATGTTTGTCTAATAGAGTTTTGATTCTAGAGCCGTGTAAGTCTATCACTTCAGAAGTAGGGCTAGAGGCGGAGTTTCTTTGCCTGTCTAATTTAGGGTTAAGGGTGACATTGGTGTCTCCTGCTATGATAATTTGCCCAGATCCATGTCGTGTGAGGACCTGAAGGAAATGGGAATAAAAGTTTGATTGGTGGGCATTAGGAGCGTAGTAGGAGGCGAAGGTAACATCCCTGTCATAAATTGAGCCAATCAAGATAAGGTACCTCCCCGTGGGGTCAGAAATCTGTTTTGCACAAATGAAAGGAAAATGTTTCTTAAAAGCAATGATAACCCCTCTAACTTTGGTGCGGGCACAGGCAAAATAGGCAGAGGGAAAGTGTCTATTCAGGTACTTAGGACATGAGGATTGATCCAGTCTAGTTTCCTGTAGACATATGACGTCTGCTTGGCTGGCTTTGTAGTAAGAGAAGGCTTTGGAGCGTTTATGGGGGGACCCAAATCCCTGGACGTTATGTGAGAAAATTTTAAAGGTTTGGAGAGTCATGGAGGTTCATTATAGAATGAACAGCGCCATTGTGAGGCCATAAGGCGAGAGACCCAATGACGAGAAGAAGAGGAGAGAGAGCGAGAAGTAAGAGAGAAGTAAAAGGAGTGGGTCTGGACCCAGGAGAGGAGAGGACCCAAAAGGATAAAGAGGGTATATGTCGCAAGAAGTAGGCGGGTCCTAGCAGTGTAGATGACCGACCTAAGGTAGGTCGAGGACTGAGTGAACTCAGTGGGAATGGAGTCCCAGATGGCGGGTAACTCCTGTAAGTTCATTAGTGGAACGTGGGTTAACCGACTGCCCTGCTGGCTAGATATAAATGATATAAATGGTAGCTGTGTACCTAGCAATTGTAATTAAAGAAGGGAGATTAGGGGATGGAGAAGTCTATTGGGGTAGCACTTATAAATGGCAACAGGTATAAGTACACAGGTTAGAAGTAATCTGATCTAGTGTACAGTAGCCTGCGGGAGAGTGAGTACAGCTGGGCCGTGATATGTGTGCGTCTTCGTGTGCCCGTACATATATCTATCCGTTTAGATATATATATTTATATGCCTGTGGGTACATTCAAAAAGGATGAGGTACTATCCCCAGGTACAGTTAGGTATTCTCAATGTGATGCCACTATCAAAAGGGGAGGGGAGGGAGATAAACTTATAAAGCAGACAATATTCACGAACAGTTAGAGGTGACAGGTGATTTTAGAAGCACATATGGTATATCAACTTACAAAGTGATCCAACATCTCAAAATCATATAATAAAGTGTTGGAGCATGTCTGTCCTCCGGACACAATAGAAACGGATTTGGGAGCCTTTTATCAGGGGAGCATCATGGGTTGATTGTGGTGTGAAGGTTATCGGGGTGTGCTGTAAGAGCTAGTTCAGTGGGTAGTGAAGAAGCTCCAATGCTGTAGCTGTAGGAAGGTAGTCTGCAGCCGCCACTAAGTAGCGTTCTGGTTAAAGCCGATGAGCTGGCATATAATGGTTAATGGTCGTGTGTGTCATTGGAGGACAGGCAGCTCTTCTGTGCCCGGATCGAGGGCTTTGGGAAATGCATAAACTGCCCACTCTGGTAAATAATATATATTAAATCGCTAGAAGAGGAGGGTAGAAGGGGAGGGAAAGGGAGGAGGGGGGGGGAAGTAGGGGGGTGCCCAGTAATAAGCGACTGCTTAAGGTGGTCTTATAGCGTAGGCAGTGGGCTGGGGTTTTTTAGAGGGGGGGAGGGAAATGAGGGGGGAGGGGTAGGTGCTAGGGTGTAGTGAGCATAACTGTAAATGACATTTGTATTGGGGTCTAAGGGAGCAATACAATCTTAACCGGGTAGCATACAGATATCTATACATATGTATACACAGTATAATAGCAAGTACCATTTGGACAAGAATAAACATATCGTAAAGAGGGGCTGTATGAAAAGGAAAAAGCAAAGTTCACATGACCCTCTAAAAACGGACTCAGGAGGTGGATTCCTAAAAAAAAAACATTTGGTTAGAGTTCTGGAGCTTATGGAGGGACCTGTAGTTTAAACAGTTCAGTGCTTAAAAATGGTAAGGGAGCGCGCCATAAAAAGGGCTCACAAAAAGGGCACAAATAGGCTTTATAAGTTGTGAGAAGTGGCGAAAGTGTCTAATCAACAGTCTCCGAACGATTATAAACAGTAAAAAAAAAGAAAAAAAAATTAGCAATGAGAATGATAAACAGGGTCTTATCCAACTGTAGTGTAGAACTGATCAAAGTCACAATCCGTGTAGTAAACGACCGGCTAAGTTGAGTGGAGGCATAGAAGCAGCATAAAAAAATAAAGCCAACTGGCTGGACCGTGCTAGGCCCAAACATGGGAAGGAAAAGGAGCCGATCCTGATGGCCTTAAGGCACGAGCAAGGCTGTAGTGCAGGGGTAAAAGGGAGACGAGATCTTCACGGTGGGGCATCAGTACGGAGCTGAGAACTGGAGCTCTGAGGTCTCCGGGCAGATGACGCTTGACTCCCGGAGTGTTGTCGGCTTGGGGGCCTATGCGATGTCGCTTTCGAGACGGACTCCGCGTTGTTGGAAGGCTGGAGCAGATGGAGTTGCTCAAAGAGAAGCTGGGCCTCTTCTGGGGTCTTAACTGCGTAGGTCTTCCCGGACAGGGTGAAAATTAATTTGAAGGGGAATCCCCATTTATATTTAATGTCCTTGGCTCGCAGAGTAGCAGTGTAGGATTTCATATCTCTGCGCTTCTGGATGGTCACGGGAGCAAGGTCGGCGAACACCTGATATGGGTGATCTTGGAAGGTGAGAGGTTCTTTCTCTCTGGCCGCCTGCAGTATAGTCTCCTTGGTGCGGTAGTAGGTGAATTTAATCACTATGTCTCGTGGAGATCCGTCTGCTCGCTTTGGGCCCAGGGCTCGATGGATCCTATCAAATTCCAACCGGTCCACCGGGATCTGTGGGGTCAGCTCCTGGAATAGAGCGGTAGCAGTGGAGGTGAGGTCATCAATGGATTCTGGCAGGCCCCGGAGCCTCAGGTTGCCCCGTCGTGAGCGGTTCTCGGAATCCTCCAGGCGCGACTTAGCTTCCGCCAGTTCCGATCTCATGTCTGTGAGTTCTTTCTCGTGGGCATTCACAATCGTGGCGTTCTTGTCCAGTTTGTCTTCGATGTCACAAGTGCGGGAAGTGAGGTCTCTGATCTCCCGCTTAAGTTGTCCCGCGAGTTTGGCAACGCCCGCATCTAGTTCTTTGTGCAGCAAAGCTTTAAAACTGTCCAGCATTAGCGTGTCCTTTGGGGTCCAATCGAGGGCTGCATCAGAAGAGCGGCGCTCTGAGTTTCTGGAGCGCATAGATCTGCGGGATGCCACTGTTGCATCAGAGTGGGATGAGGCCGAGGACGCCATGCTTGACTGGTCGTGGCCGCGGCGGTGCCTAGATGGAGTTGGAGGAATAGGGGAACCTTTCCTGGTGGACTTCGAGGTTCGGCTCATCGGGGCACAAGAGTCTCTTAAGGCTTCGGGTGAGGAAGGGGAGCCAAAATAGTCGCTAGGGAAGCTGGGAATATTAGCAAGAGCAGTCGGTCACGCTGAGCGAAGCTAAGAAGCAGCCATCTCCTTAGCGCGCCAGCCACGCCCCCTGCGCTCACTGCTTTTGCTTCCCTACATCCTCTGCAGCCCCTGCAGGGGAAGAACCCATTCTGACCCAATAAGTTCTGGGCATTTATTCTGAGGGGTTCAATATAGCTGCTAAATAGTTTAGATCTCAGATTCGGGGCTTTTTTATACACAAACCTTGGTCTATCAGGAAGGGCTTTTTTGAGGGTGGTGTCCAGCTGTAGAATATTCCAGTGCTTTCTAATAATTTTTTCCATATCTCGATATTGGTTATTATAATCTAATAAAATATAAAATTCCCCAAACCTCCGTTTGGTATTCCCTTTGTTGACCAGAAGATCTTGCCGGTCCATCTGACCAACCTGGTCCACTATTGTCATTAGTTTATTCCTTTCATATCCTTTCTCTTCAAACCTCTGGACCAGTACTTTACTTTGTTCTCTAAAGTCACCTGAATGTGAGCAATTACGCCTGATCCTCATAATCTGGCCTTTCGGTATATTTTCCAGCCACCTATTGTGGTGGCAGCTGTTTTTTGGAATACAGTGGTGTGAAAAACTATTTGCCCCCTTCCTGATTTCTTTTTCTTTTGCATGTTTGTCACACTTAAATGTTTCTGCTCATCAAAAAACGTTAACAATTAGTTAAAGATAACATAATTGAACACAAAATGCAGTTCTAAATGATGGTTTTTATTATTTAGTGAGAAAAAAAACTCAAAACCTACATGGCCCTGTGTGAAAAAGAAATTGCCCCTGAACCTAATAACTGGTTGGGCCACCCTTATCAGCAATAACTGCAATCAAGCGTTTGCGATAACTTGCAACAAGTCTTTTACAGTGCTCTGAAGGAATTTTGGCCCACTCATCTTTGCAGAATTGTTGTAATTCAGCTTTATTTGAGGGTTTTCTAGCATGAACTGCCTTTTTAAGGTCATGCCACAACATCTCAATAGGATTCAGGTCAGGGCTTTAACTAGGCCACTCCAAAGTCTTCATTTTATTTTTCTTCAGCCATTCAGAGATGGATTTGTTGGTGTGTTTTGGGTCATTGTCCTGCTGCAGCACCCAAGATCGCTTTAGCTTGAGTTGACAAACAGATGGCCGGACATTCTCCTTCAGGATTTTTTGGTAGACAGTAGAATTCATGGTTCCATCTATCACAGCAAGCCTTCCAGGTCCTGAAGCAGCAAAACAACCCCAGACCATCACACTACCACCACCATATTTTACTGTTGGTATGATGTTCTTTTGATAAAATGCTGTGTTACTTCTACGACAGATTTAACAGGACACGCACCTTCCAAAAAGTTCAACTTTTGTCTCGGCGGTCCACAAGGTATTTTCCCACAAGTCTTGGCAACCATTGAGATGTTTTTTTTTAGCAAAATTGAGACGAGCCTTAATGTTCTTTTTGCTTAAAAGTGGTTTGCGCCTTGGATATCTGCCATGTAGGCCGTTTTCGCCCAGTCTCTTTCTTATGGTGGAGTTGTGAACACTGACCTTAATTGAGGCAAGTGAGGCCTGCAGTTCTTTATATGTTGCCCTGGGGTCTTTTGTGGCCTCTCGGATGAGTTTTCTCTGCGCTCTTGGGGTAATTTTGGTCGGCCAGCCACTCCTGGGAAGGTTCATCACTGTTCCATGTTTTTGCCATTTGTGGATAATGGCTCTCACTGTGGTTCGCTGGAGTCTCAAAGCTCCAGCGAACCACAGGCTTTATAACCTTTACCAGACTGATAGATCTCAATTACAGTACTTTTGTTCTCATTTGTTCCTGAATTTCTTTGAATCTTGGCATGATGTATAGCTTTTGAGGTGCTTTTGGTCTACTTCTCTGTGTCAGATAGCTCCTATTTAAGTGATTTCTTGATTGAAACAAGTGTGGCAGTAATCAGGCCTGGGGGTGACTACAGAAATTGAACTCAGGTGTGATAAACCACAGTTAAGTTAAGTTGCCAAGGGGGCAATCACTTTTTCACACAGGGCCATGTAGGTTTGGAGGGTTTTTTTCTCACTAAATAATAAAAAACATCATTTAAAACTGCATTTTGTGTTCAATTATGTTATCTTTGACTAATAGTTAACGGTTTTTGATGAGCAGAAACATTTAAGTGTGACAAACATGCAAAAGAATAAGAAATCAGGAAGGGCCCGTTCACACTTAAAATCGCAGAACGCCGGCGATCACCGCCGGCGCTTTGCGGGAGTGATTTTCCCGCGATTAGCGCGGAAAAATCACTGGACACTGCGGCGGTTTTGGAGCGATCGCGATTAGCGTGCTATGCACGCTAATCATGATCGCAAATCGCGGAACGCTCGTCGCCGGCAAACCGCTGCATGCAGCGCGGTTGCGGTTATCGCTAACCGCAACCGCGGCAGTGAGAACACTGCCACTCGCTACATTGTGTAGCAGTTCTTGCAGAACCGCTAGCGGTTTGCCGTGAGCGGGAATCGCGCGATTCCCGCTCAGGTGTGAACGGGCCTGAAGGGGGCAAATAGTTTTTCACACCACTGTATATCCATTTTTATCGGTAGGCTTGAAGAAAGTACTTGTTGTTAGCTGCTGTCCCTCTATTCTAATAATCAGATCCAAAAACTCCACCTGTGTGGCATCTATCTTTACTGTTATCTTAACCTCGGGCCAATGTTGGTTCATATTCTCACAGAATTCTTCCAGTGTATTTCAGGGTCCCCTCCAAATAAAAAATAGGTCATCAGTAAACCTGCTCCATGATACAATATTGTTAGCTCCCCCAGTGCCCGTTATTTCATCCTCTCATCTTCCCATAAATAGGTTGGCTACGCTGGGGGCATATTTGGCCCCCATAGTGCAGCCTGTGCACTGCAAATAATACATATTTTGATACCAGAAAAAATTGTGAGTCAAGGAGTAATTCAATAAATCCAAAATAAATTCAATTTGTCTTTCTTTCAGTTCACCCCCCATGTTAGCTCAATTTCATCGGAGGCAGCTACAAGATGATTTAGCAGAATCCAGATCTGCAACCCAGGTTACATTTCTCCCCCTTTCCAAGTGAATACTCTCTCTCCAGCTGGGAGACACAGAACCACAATCACTTAAGTTGGTGAAAATGCATCTAAAATCTTTATTTACAACTGAATCTTATATACACACTGATGATGGGGGAAAACCAGATTGAACCAGAGTGACCATGTGTATTATTTGAGACAATAGTACAGACTGCTTAGACAATAGGGTTTGTTTTTCTGTACACAATGGCAGAGGTAGACTTTGTTACATGTGTTAATTTTCAACACCCCAGGTCCTGCTAAATCTTCAGATCTCTGTTAAAGAGCTTTTATGGTAATATACCAAGTGGGTATTCAAATACAGGTTTGTCCCCTGTATGGCACAAGAATGTGTTTCTGGCCACACAAGAGACAAAATGAAAAATTGATGTGCTGTATATCTTTTAATATCAAGGTGGTTCAAGTAGCACATTAATAAAACCTTTCAACCCAACCTTTGATCCCAACCTTTTCTAAAGGAAAGGGCGGGATCACTTAGATACTATGAACAGCTCTATGTATGTTGTTAGAGATCAAGGAGTCAGTGTTGTCCTTGGTACACAAATACAATATACAGTTTAAAGGGTTACACAACTACAAGATGAGTTAACAGTAGTTAGCTTTGCTAGTATATCATCCTAATCTAGCCCTGCATAACTTAATGGAAAACTGAATGTGGTAAACTTTAACAGGTTGCCTAAAGCCACACCTCACCCATAAGGTTAGAACTTCTTAGTGCATTGTGAAAGAAAAAAAATGATCCTCTAGCCGGTCCAGGAAATGTCAGTTCATTATTGCAGAGTAGAATATTGTTCATCTGAAGGGTGAAGGAGGACGGTGAATTCATCACCACAAGCCCTCATGATGAATGCAGATGTTTTCCTGCCAAGCTCTCGCTGTCTCGGAGCAAACAGACAGTGGCGGTTGAGAGCTGGCCGTGTAATCACCGTGGCTACACCCAGTGCCTTTTTGTTAGCAGTTTCATTGTATGGCATTGGGCACCACAAAAGAAATGGAAACAGATTTATAACAAGGATGTAGCACTTGCAGCCAGGTTGTAGAAGGCAGGGAAGGGCAGACTCAACTTCTCATCCCAGTTGAGAAACCTCACATCACAGTTGCAACAGCAGAGGCGGAGTTCTTCCCAAAGGATGACACAAAAGAAATGCAGGAAGCAGCCATTACCACCACAGGAGAAGGGCAGGTGCAGGAATTGCTCATCCATACAGCAGAGGGTCATCCTTCTAGGGCTGCATCAGTGCAGGAGAATCAGATCAGATGATCTCCAAAGTCTTCCATAATCAGGTGATATCACGGGTAGGTCTCCAAGTGAACAGGTAATAAAGAACACTTGTGCAGGCAAATTTGTAAAGATGAATCAGACAAGAGTTCAAGGTTTGTCAAACTGCATGAGCCAAGTAATTGATAGCTCAGTCTCAATCAAATCAGTTATGTAGAGGTCCTCAATGGGAATAAGAAATTAAACAGCTTAGTGGGTGTGTGCAACCTATTTACCACATGCGTAGCTATGTAACAATATTTTGGACAAAGGTTACTCTTTCTGTTCTCGTCTCTATTTAAATTTCCTTTACTACATACTTTCTCTAAATACTAATAATATAGAGTTCTGACACTTAAACACATTTCTCTGACCTTGCTTTATACAGCACAATATTAATACAAACAGACATATGGAGACAATTACAATCAAATCAACCAATAAGCATTTAACATGACATATTTGTGACCCGTCTCCACCCTATCCAGGCATTACACATGGTAGGAAACTAATGTGGGCCGGGTTATGAGGCTGTGTGATTCAGCCACTTGCAGGTTTAGTTGGCCCCCCATCTCACCCTGTGCACAATAGGTGGTGCAGGGGGTCAACGTCTGCTGTTCAAAAACCTCCCCAAATGCACCAACACCAGGGTTTGTTTCCCACACCCCTCAGATTGTACCCAGATACAGACCAGAAACCAACAAAGAAATTGCTTTAAAAGCATTTGTTAGAATTTTACACAATTACAAGTGAAAAAATATAAGTATGTCACTTTGCTTAAAGTGAACCTTCGGACTAAAAATCGACTCAGCAGCACTGAAAAGGCCTGGTGTCTCTTTAACAGTTTCACAGCATCAGAACTTTGTTTCCATTATACAAGCCTCATTTTTAGCTGCACAGAAGAAAACTGCCCGGGCAGTTTTCCCCTTATGCTGTGCAAAGCATGATGGGATTTCTGATTTTGTTGTTCTCGTTCTGCTGTTTTGGTGCAATTTTTTTTTTTTACATTTTGAATTTGACATTTAAAGCTTAGCGTGTGCAGCTGGGAGGGGTAATCAGGACACAGGACAGTTGGAACTGTGTCTCCTGCTCCTTGTCACCTCCTTTCAACCAAAAAGATGGCTGCCCCCATGACAAAGATGGCAGCCCCCATGAATCACAAACATTTGCCTGTTCTTTTAAAACAGGGTTGGTAAGAGATTATATTACCTATCTATTCTAATTAACATAACTAATGTAACTTGATGACAGTATGTTTGTTTAGGCTGAAGTTCCCCTTTAAGTTCCCCTGAAGTTCCCCCCTTGAAGTTCATCACTACTAATTTCATACAAGTACCCGGACATTCACACCATTGTTTGCATTATTCTTGGCAATATGAACGGAAAACCTAGAATGAGCATAACTTCTAGTGATTTGAGCAAGATGATTTTGGACACAATCTCTCTACATTACATTCATATCGGCATGAGTGCAAGCTCAAGCTAAAATGATTACATTTCATTCAAAGCAACTTAATTCCTACTTGAATATTTACAAACCTAATTAACCCATTGACAGCAAAACTGTTGTGTGCTTTGAATTCTCAGGTATATGCAAAATACCCGGCAAACCAGAACACACAATCCAGATTGAACATGCCTTATCATCCGTTAATTTGACATTACTGACCTTACATTACAAATGTTAAGGCATTTTAAATCTGGTTTCCCTTAAATAAATTGTTGCCTTTTCAAAAATTAAAATTAAAAATCATTGTAATGGCCAGAAACTTTGTGCATGGGTAATTAATTATGAGGTGAAAACCAATTACAAATTCAATCTCACCTGCCTTGCCTACAGCCATTTGCAAACCTTCTCCTATAGTAAACAAAGAAAGGCAACACATGCAAATTTGCATAACCACAGTCAGCATATCTTAGACTACAACAATAATTTTAACTTTTGACTTGTCTGACTTTAGGAAAAAAACGATCAATTAAATTAAGAGGTTTATTCCTAAATCTAAAAAAAATGTTTGGATACTCTTTGTGCACAGGCACATACACAAACAGACAAACAACAAATAGCTGGGATCTTCTTTTGTTTCTGTTTCCTGCCACTCTCCTCATTGCCCCCCAGTCTTTTCAGGGAAGAGGAAAGAGAAAAAACAAAAGCATTAAAACAAGTATCTCCCAATACATGGAGGGAGGGGGTAGAAACCTGCAACAACTCTGAGCAGATGTCCAGGCGTACGTTAAAAAGGGGCGCTGGGAAAAAAGGGCGCCGGGTTTTAAACGATAAACATGGATAACGTTTAAAAAATATAATGTACTATATTTCGTTTAAAAATAATGTTTTATAAAGTTATAAATCATTAAATAATGTGCATGAAATTGGCAATTGTGAAAACGTTAATCTTCCGTTTAAAAAGTGAAACGTATAATAACGTTTAAAAAAAAATAGTAAGTAACCCTCCCTGTACCTACCCCTAACCCCTAGACCCCCGTGTTGGTGCCTAAACCTAAGACCCCCCTGGTGGTGCCTAAACCTAAGACTCCCCTGGTGGTGCCTAAACCTAAGACTCCCCTGGTGGTGCCTAAACCTAAGACTCCCCTGGTGGTGCCTAAACCTAAGACTCCCCTGGTGGTGCCTAAACCTAAGACTCCCCTGGTGGTGCCTAAACCTAAGACTCCCCTGGTGGTGCCTAAACCTAAGACTCCTCTGGTGGTGCCTAAACCTAAGACCCCCCTGTTGATGCCTAAACCTAAGACCCCCCTGGTGGTGCCTAAACCTAAGACCCCCCTGTGATAAGCATTAATAACGTGTGAAAAAATATTGTGCTGTTTTTCGTTTAAAAATAATGTTTTAAAAAAGATTGTACTGTTTTTCGTTTAAAAATAATGTTTAAAAAATTATAAATCATAAAATAATGTGTAATCATGAGAAGCAGTTATGAAACAGTAAAAGTCACCGGGCGCCGCTTATAAAACATTATTTTTCTCCGGCGCCCTTTTTTCCTGTCGGGCGCCCATTAAACGATATTTATTATGGGAGTGAATGGCGGCGCCCGATTTGTCCACTTGCCTCAGGCGCCCGAATTTACTGTTCCCGATGTCCAGAGATGCATATTTAAAGTACACCCTGGCTGAAAAAGTGCAGCCAGTCACATACAAGCAATTTATATCACAGTTCCACAGAAACTACAGTGAGAGGAGATAGACAAACACATTTATAGTAATTAGAAGAAAAGGCTCAGAAACATCTAGTAGTCAGGCCAGAACATTTTGGAGGGACTGATAAAAAAAGTTATCCTGCGACCGCAATGCCCATTCAAAATGTCCTGGTCCAGAGAGACACCTGCAACTGCTGAGTGTTTCAGAAAAAAACTGAAACCCCTAAATAGAGTTATTCAGAAATATGATTCAAAGCAAATTGTGGAACATGATTATTTCTAGACCTTACAAATCTATATATCCGCATTAAACAGCATCACAGAATATGATACATCATAAATCAAAAATAACCCGTTGGATTCTCCTTACCTTGAGACTTTCCCATTATGCTAAGCTAAAATAAAAAGTAAGAGTGAGATTAGCTGAGTTTGAAGGTTTATCTAGGGATTGTGACGTCAGTATTAGACTTTACTGGCAAACCTGGTCTCCAGCTTATGTGATTCTTCTATAGTTTCTAATCAGGTTTATCTACACCCGATTTATGGTTTGAATTTTAACTATCCTCTGTGGACAAGTTTATACCTTCAATCTCAGCTTAACCTCACATACACTTTACACAAATCTATACAGTAACATGCAATCTTATATAACGACTAAAATTCACTTAAGCGACTATACAGCAATATACAATGTTTAGAGAGAATATTCACTTAGACACACAGTACTGCTTTCTTAATTGGGGCATCAGACCCGCTATTTACTTTAGGAATATCAGATTCCTGGGAGAGGCGCTACAGAAGCGCTTTCCTTCCGGGTTCTATTAATCCGCTCTGACAGTATAGGGTGGTAATCAAAAATAAAATTACTCACCCGATACTGTATATGGCGGATCCAACTTCTTGACACCAAACTGTTAATTTCATCGGAGGCAGCTACAAGATGATTTAGCAGAATCCAGATCTGCAACCCAGGTTAAATGTCTCCCCCTTCCAAGTGAATACTCTCTCTCCAGCTGGGAGACACAGAACGACAAACACTTAAGTTGGTGAAAATGCATCTAAAATCTTTATTTACAACTGAATCTTATATACACACTGATGATGGGGGAAAACCAGATTGAACCAGAGTGACCATGTGAATTATTTGAGACAATAGTACAGACTGCTTAGACAATAGGGTTTGTTTTTCTGTACACAATGGCAGAGGTAGACTTTGTTACATGTGTTAATTTTCAACACCCCAGGTCCTGCTAAATCTTCAGATCTCTGTTAAAGAGCTTTTATGGTAATATACCAAGTGGGTATTCAAATACAGGTTTGTGGGGGCGCATGCGCGGCACCAACGGAAGTAGATGTACTCCGTGTGAGCTCCGTGCCTGAACGGCAATTAAGGACGATATAACTATATCTAAAGGGCCTCACGAGCCGCCACTTCACTGAGGACTACTCACTAACATGTCCAGGAGAGGAAAGAAGACGGAGAAGACGGGGGAAGCCGCTGCCCAACCATCTATCGCTGAGCTTCTGACTAAGAAGCAGCGGAAGGAGAAAGACAAGATGGCCGCGTCACCCACCTCCAGCCAGGCCTCAGACCGCAGCTCTCCAGCACCACGTGAGTCACCCACTGCCCCTTCACCACAAGGGTCGCCACTAACCTCCAGCTCTGCAGGGAAGTCTCCCCCCACTCATCCATCAGAGCGACAGTCTCAGCCGGCCTCCCCGCTGGATCGCAATCAAGGGACAGCGTCCCCATCCGCAAGCGGTCGTCCGCCGCCCCCGCCAGCATCCCAGGGGCCCATCGCATCTCCTGGCCACCCTCAGGAGCCTATGGCAGCACCTCCAGCCGTGCGGGGATCTAACGCAGAGCTCCTTGCAGAGTTTCAAATCATGCTGCGCAACGAACTAGCAACTGCAGTAGCTGGAGTCCAGATACATGAAATCGGAGGCCGAGTGAATGACCTGGAGCAAAGGGTGGATGCCTGTGCTGACGCTTTAAAATCTGACAATACCAGGCTAGACAACCAAGATGCCAAAATAGCCCTCCTAGAAGCGCGCCTTGAAGATTATGAAAATAGGGCGAGGCGCTCAAACATTCGCATCCGAGGCCTGCCTGAGAGCGTTGTGGACATTAAAGAAGCAGCTTTAAACCTTTTTGGGACTTTTCTTCCACAAACTGATCCCGCTGACTTCCGCCTTGACAGAATCCATAGGGCGCTTGGAAGACCACGTAATCCCGACCTCCCCAGGGATGTTATTTTGAAATTCCATTATTATGATACCAAGGAGAGAATCATGACTGCCGCACGGAACCTCACCACCTTACCGGGTGTTCCGCAGTCAGTGCGCCTCTATGCTGACCTGTCCCCACTCACACTACAAAAGCGAAGATCCATGAGACAGATCGTTCAGTCCCTCATCAGAGAGAATATTAAATACAGATGGACTTACCCTTTTGGACTGCAGTTTCGAATAAACGGCATTTCTCATCACGCAAAATCCCTGGAGGAGGGAAGGCTGATACTGGAGGAAGCAGATATTAGGGTCGAAGCCCCTGACCCTCTACTACAACAATATGCCCAACCACCACCGCAAAGGCTCTCAAGACCGGAGAGGGAATGGCACACAGTAAATAGAAGAAGACCCGGGGCAACGGGCCCCTCATCCTCTCAGGACTCCACTGTTCGTAGTCCGTGAGTTCACTGAAATGTTCCGTGTTATGACTTTCCCCGTCCGGGCCCCAGATCGCAAATAAGGCCCAGGTAAAGGCCAGTGCCCCTGATCCACGCCAATGTGCCAACTAAAATTACCTATGTCCACCTATAAATCCTGCTTGTCCCCCTTTTTTCTACTTTTTAACAGCGACTGATCCTCAGAACAATCTTGTTTTTCTTTTTCTTTTTGTTTTTTCTTAGTATTGGGCTATCAAACTGTTTACATCTATTTGCCGCATTTTAGGCTCCACTAATGTTCTTAATACTGTTAGTATTACATGCCCAATATTTCTATAAGTACTCCTGGGCTATGTTGATGTGAGGTTGTTTGTCTCTCCCCCGTGTGGGCCCCGGGCCCTTGGGTGGGGGCTGGGGGGCGGGCGCTTCCGCCCTTGACCCTAATTGGTGGGTGGGGTGCCCGCGTGCGCCCCTCGAGCCGAAGGGGTTCGCCTGGTGCCCTCATGGGGGAGATGTCATGTTGTTCCTTGTTGGGAATAGAGACTGAAACAGAAATCTGCACAAATATTCCAACTGGGCATCGTGTATAGTACTTATAGGCCCTGAGGATACACGTACAATGTATCTCCAATTGCTTAACCAATGGTTCTCACTATTCCTAAAATAACCTGTTATCATACAATATCTTGAGGCGGTCCTCCTGTCTAGCTTGGTCTCTTGGGCTTGGGGTGGAGCCTGGGCCGTTCTTTCCCCCCTCTTTTTTTCGGGGGGGGGGGGGGGCGGCCCGGGTGTGCCCCCCGAGCTGAGGAAACCTGCCTGGGGGCCTCCTGGAGAGGAGGTTCGTCCTCTATGTTTAATTATATTGAAGAACTGAACTCTTAACCGCTAATATATTTCTGTTGTTTAATTTGAGGAACTGGTTTAAGGGGCTAGGACGGCGGAACCTTGAGTTATAAGAAACTATGTTTGAGACTGTTCATTGACTCTTTAAGTCCCCCAAATTTAGCTGCCCTACCTAAAGCAACAAGAACTAATCCTCTGCCGTTCGGGGTTCTCTTGCTGCACCCACACATTGTGGCATGTTAGAGGTGGGCACTAATAAGCCTTCCCTCTCTCATCCCCACTATGATAGGATTGTATTCTCAATCCTAGAGATTACGTTCTCATATCTCACCCTCACCCCACGGCCGGACCCACTATCCGCAATCATTATAGCACGTATCCTATATTTAGCAATATTCCCATACTATATTGATACCTTCGACTAACAAAGTCTTCCTAAAGGTATTATCGTTTAACGCACGGGGTCTTAACTCCCCACAAAAGAGGAGGAAGCTGTTCCACGACCTGAGCGGACACCACCCCGATATAATATGTATACAGGAGACACACTTCTCTACAACCTCATGCCCCACCTACTTCCATAAACATTATACTATCAAGTTTGTAGCTAATGCCCCCAAAAAACACAGAGGAGTAATGATACTAATCCATAAAAATCTTCCCCTAGAAATAGCTAATACACAAATTGATACCGAGGGGAGGTACATAATTCTGACTGGTTCCCTGTTTTCATGGCACCTTCATCTCATTAGCTCATATGCACCCCCTGACCAAGCCCTTAAGACATTCCAAATCATCCAAAAGAAAATCTCCATCCAACCTAATACGATTTTTATCTGGTGCGGTGATTTTAATCTAACACTGAATGAAAAGCTGGATAAGTCTAAACCATCCCCAGATAAACTAACTAAAACACAAAGGATTCGCCTCCAAACTCTTATGGAAAATAACTTCCTAGTAGACGCATGGAGGGAACTCCATGGAGACAAAAAGGGCTATACTCACTTCTCTGCAGCACACCGCACCTATGCTAAAATTGATCATTTCCTAGTGACTACATCAACAGTCCCACATCTGACCTACATCAGACATATCCCCACTCCCCTCTCTGACCATGATATGCTCTTAGCCTGATTTGATTTACATGCTGAAGTGGCTAAACCTCGCATATGGCGCTTAAATGAATCCCTACTCATAAGTGCTAAGACACGGTCAGAAGTACGATCTTGCCTCCAACAGTACTTTTCCGAAAATGACCAGCCTGACACCCCCCCAGCCACGTTATGGATGGCTCATAAGGCCGTCATACGGGGTAAACTCATCCAAATTGGGGCTCAAAAGAAAAGGAAAAGATCTGAAAATTTAGCCAATCTTTCATATAAACTTCAGCGTCTTAGATCTCTGCACCAAATTGAGCACTCAAACTTCATATTGAAACAAATAAAAGATATAGAACTACAGATGCATATCCTCCTATCAGATAAAGTTGAGAAGGCCCTAACTTGGACAAAAGCAAATTTCTATAAATATGCAAACAAACCAGATAGCTGGCTTGCACCCAAACTGAGAAATTCCCACTAAACCAACACTATATACAAACTTAGAACCCAACAAGGCCAAGTCACTAGTGACCCAAACAAGATCGTGCGAACCTTCCACCACTTCTACCAATCCTTATACTCCGACACAACCCCACCCCAACACCAAAAAGTTTCCAACTTTCTCCGTCAAATACAGTTTCCTAAGCTGGCGGAAGCCTCTAAGAACCTACTGAATGCTCCTATAACATCCGAAGAAATATATACTGTCATTGGAAAACTTAAAAACAGAAAAGCCCCAGGCCCTGATGGCCTAACGGCTCTTTATTATAAAAAATTTCAAGGTTTACTTTGCTCGCACCTGCAAACATTTCTAAACACACTGCGGGAATCTGAGCTTACCCATCCAGAATTCTTGGACGCTTTCATCACCTTAATCCCGAAACCTAACAGAGACCCCCTACAACCTAAGAATTGCAGGCCTATCTCCCTTCTCAATATAGACTATAAAATTTTTACCGCCATTTTGGCCCGCAGAATAAATAACATCCTACCCTCGGTTGTCAAAAATGATCAAGTTGGCTTCATCCCTTTCCGGCAAGCCACAGACAACATCAGGAAAAATGTCACCATAATCACTCATGCGAACAGAACTAAAAGACCACTTATGACTTTGACACTAGACATTGAAAAAGCCTTCAATACAATCTCTTGGCCCTACATGTTTGATGTCTTATCATATTTAGACTTGCCAGGCTCTTATGTACATTGGCTTGCTCAAATATACTCCTCTCCACACGCAACTCTTAAGTTACCCGGAACCCCTAACACTCCAATTACCATACAAAGAGGGACTAGACAGGGGTGCCCGCTATCCCCAGCTATATTTGCAATTATTATAGAACCACTGGTATCTTATCCTAGGCAAAATACTTCAATCCAGGGCTATAAGATTTCAGGTGAAGAATTTAAACTTAGTCTATTCGCCGATGACATACTCCTTACAATTACCAACCCCCATATTTCAATTCCCAACTTAATGAAAGCTCTGAAATTTTTTGAAGGGCTTTCTGGTCTAAAGCTTAATTATGAAAAATCAGAGACAATGTATTGCAACTACACAAAGACCCAGGCCCAAGCTATCTCAAACCAATTCAACTTCCAACACCGCGAACATTATACACAATATTTAGGAATCAAACTCACCAATGACTATACCCAGTTATATACCAAGAACTATATGCCCCTGTATAGGGAATTGGTCGCTCTGCTCAGGTCGTGGAATAAGTTCAATATTTCATGGGCAGGAAGGATAGCGAGTGTGAAAATGACCCTCCTTCCTAAAATTCTATACTACTTTAGGGTGCTCCCTACCCCAATCAAAAAAATCTGATTTATTGCCACTGCAAAAAGAAATAACTACATTTATATGGGCTGATAAAAAGCCTCGAATATCCCGTAAAACACTTTATTGGCACAAGAAGGAAGGAGGCCTATCTGTTCCTAACCTCTATCTCTACTATAAAGCAGCCCAACTCGCGATCCTTCCAACCATTTATAGTGAAGCCCACGCCCCTAGATGGGTTTTCCTAGAAAATCATCTTATTTCCCCCCTCACGTGGAAGGGCCTATTGTGGTCTTATACTAAAGATATAAGCTCAATACGAGCTAATTCCATTATAACCCATAATACGTTGAAATTATGGAGGTCAACTAGAGTTTTGATCTCTCTCCAATCTACCCCCTACTTCCCCGAGGGTGTTCAGGCACAGTCATTCTCATGGTGGTCTACAGAAATTAAGACCTATTTAGCTAGGGGGATGATCCCCCACATGGAACCAATTGATAGACATTACGAAGCCCCGGGCCTCAGCTTGGCTCAACATACGACAACTATACCATTTCCTCTCAAAGTTAGCTAAGCCGGGCACATTTATCCAACCCACACGCTTTGAAAGCATATGCTTACATGATCCCATGCAGAAAGGTGTGCTTTCATACCTTTATGCCATGCTCAATGCCCCACCACCCAACTATACACATCAGTATCAAAAACAATGGGAGTTTGACCTCCATACCCAACTTGACGATGATGAATGGTCCCAATGCCTGGAGACCCTATCTAGAGGAAGCCTGCAAACCACGAATATGGAAGTGTCTCTACGTCTGTTGCATCGTACATATCTTGTTCCCCTTAGAATGCACCAAATCGACCCGACAAAGAGCTCTCTCTGCTTTAGAGGCTGCAATGTTGCAGGCACCATGTACCATACATGGTTCTCATGCCCAAGGGTCTCCCGTCTCTGGGGAAGGATCCGCCTTCTAATTAACAAATTAATTCCTAAACCTATCACACTGGACCCGAAAATCTTCCTCTTAGGTTATGAACCAAAAACAATGTTGCACGCCCAACATAAGCTTGTCCAATTTATAGTTTCCGCAACAAAGACACACATTGCTGCTAAATGGAACTCTCCTCATCTAGCATACCTGCAAGTACTTGAGAGAATAAACCTTATTATGTCTTGTGAACGTATTAACGCTATACTTAATGACAGACTACCTCAGTTCCAGAAGGTGTGGGACCCTTGGGCATCAAACAAATTATCTAAAGGGGCCCAAATACAATTAGATCTCAACCCCTCCGCCTGACTAGGTTTTGCTAACCTACTCTCATCGCTCCTCCTTGTAAATATCTCTAATACCTGGAACTCATAAAAATCGCACTAGTATATCTTAAAATGCTAGATATGACTACCTGCAATTTTCCAGTGGAACCGGGCGTGATGTCCTCACCCTTTTACTTTGTATTTTTATCTTACATTATCTTCCATACATATTCTATTAATCTACTGAGAGCGTAATTGTAATTTAAACTCTATGTACCTTTAGGTATCTGTAGCCCATGTTGGGCAGATACATATTATTTGTACAATGCTACTATGTTTGTTTATGCAACTTTGGCACGTAAGTGCCCAATAAAAGTTTGTTGAAACCAAATACAGGTTTGTCTCCTGTATGGCACAAGAATGTGTTTCTGGCCACACAAGAGACAAAATGAAAATTTGATGTGCTGTATATCTTTTAATATCAAGGTGGTTCTAGTAGCACATTAATAAAACCTTTCACCCCACCTGTAAAGATTCCCTTACAATGTCACCCCCTTTTTGAGGTCACATCTCCGGTTACTAATAGACAGGGCCGTTTCTACGACCGTGCGGGCCGTGCGACCGCACTGGGTGCTGGCCCGCAAGTGAAAGAAGGGGGGCGCTGGATGGAGGACACTGCTAGAGGGAGCAGCTGAACCAGCAGTGACGCGTGGTGCAGGCTGATTTACACCAGCGCGATCACTGTGCTTCCCACACCAGAGCAGCACCGGCTCAATGCTTTGCCCCCTCAAACACGGTTCATGACAGGAGTCCGCTAAAAATGTAAGCACACCGCGAGATCTTGCATGTGCACATATGCACACGCAGCTACAGATACTCTGGTCCTGAGCGGCAGCTCTGTAAGAAGCCTCAGGCTTCTACTTCCTCTTTCCCTCCCACCCTCCAATCAATAACCTTCCTTCTCTTGCTGGTGCCTCTCTCCAGCCAATGAGAGACAGCAGGCAGCCAGCAAGCCAGCCCCTTACAACCCCGTTCAGAAAACAGCTGCTGGGAGGACAGTTGTGCTAGCTGAGACTGGTCGGGCAGACCACAAGACTGGAGTGCTGGTATAGGACAGGTCTGTGTACATTTTGCAGGGCAGACAGCGGCAGGAATGGGATGAGGGATTGCCTGTGCCTTCATAGGTGTGAATGAACAGGCAGGCTCCATCTCCCGTCAGAACAGCTACTGCAATCTCTTGGTAGAAATACTCAGGGGTCAGGGATGGAATGTGACACTGGCTGCTAGCAGAAACAAAGGGGGACCAGGATACTTCCAAACCAGAGCTTATTAACCCCCCGGGTGCTGCAGGAGTCCATCCCTTAGAGCTATTCCCCATGGCTAACAGTAGGAAAAGAGACTTGTTTTCAGCCTGTCATTACTTGCCTGCCAGCAGCAAAATTTTACATTCAGCACCAAGCAAGCATATGTGAAATGGTACCATTCCCTGCCTGCAGCACCCTATTCAGTACTATATGTGTATGCCACCCTGCCCTCCATTCTGTACATGTGCCATTGCCACCCTGCCAAAGCCCTATTCATCCTGAATCCCTCCACTGGCTTGCTATCCAGTCCAGAATCAGATTCAAGATATTGTGTCTGACCTACAAATCTGTCCACAAAACCTGTCCAACCTACATTTCCGATCTTACCCAGAGATACAAACCTAGCCGCTCACTCCGCTCCTCAATGCACTTCGCCTGACCGTCCCCCGCATCACCTAGTCCTATGCACGCCTCCGGGGGGGGGGGGGGGGTATTTTTTGACACTCGCCCTGGGAGAAATTTAACCTAGAAACTGCACTGCTAATAGATCGCCTGGTAAAAGTTTAATAGTTGAAATTTTTTGCAGCAAATGTTTTGTATCCTTTAACCTCCTGAGCGGTATGGACGAGCTCAGCTCGTCCATCACCGCCGGAGGCTGCCGCTCAGGCCCTGGTGGGCCGATTTTCTTCAAATAAAGTGCAGCACACGCAGCCGGCACTTTGCCAGCCGCGTGTGCTGCCTGATCGCCGCCGCTCTGCGGCGATTCGCCGCGAGCAGCGGCGAAAGAGGGTCCCCCCAGCCGCCTGAGCCCTGCGCAGCCGGAACAAAAAGTTCCGGCCAGCGCTAAGGGCTGGATCGGAGGCGGCTGACGTCAGGACGTCGGCTGACGTCCATGACGTCACTCCGCTCGTCGCTATGGCGACGATCTAAGCAAAACAAGGAAGGCCGCTCATTGCGGCCTTCCTTGTTTATTCTGGGCGCCGGAGGCGATCGGAAGAACGCCTCCGGAGCGCCCTCTAGTGGGCTTTCATACAGCCAACTTTCAGTTGGCTGCATGAAATAGTTTTTTTTTTAATTTAAAAAAAACCCTCCCGCAGCCTCCCTGGCGATCTCAATAGAACGCCGGGGAGGTTAATGGATGGGGCAGTTTAGCCACTGCCGGCTGCAAGAATACATCAATATATTCACCCACTCTTTGTGTTAGTGATCCCACCCCACTCACAATGGGCCTACCCGGTGGGTTATTGACATCTTTATGGATCTTGGGATTGAAATATATAACCGGAATTCTGGGGTTGGTGGGTAATAAGTATTTTAATTCCTCTGTGGATATAATCCCTTCTTTTTCTCCTTCCAGGAGTTTCAATTTCAATATATTTTTATATTCAAGAGTGGGGGTTTGTCTTAAAACCTTATACGTATCCCCATCGTTGAAAATTCTGGTCATTTCCATCTTATACTGCTGTGCATTCATTACTACCAGTCCGCCCCCCTTATCAGCAGGTTTCAGTACTAAATTATTTTCTTCTACCAGCCCCTTAATTTGGTCTGCCAATTTCTTACTATTCTTTTGTGTTTTTATCTCCAAGGACTCGAAACATTCAAAAGAGCTGTATTGAATGATCTAAACAGTGCCCCTCCTAGTCAGATCCTGGGGATTGAACACTGATCTATTTCTTAATTGTGTGTGGACATACTCCTGAGGGGTGCTGCTAGCTTTTGATGTAGGTCCTTCTCTATTGAGAAAGTTCTTTTTTATGTTCAATGTCCGAACGTATTTATTTATTCCCAGATAGGCTTCAAATTTGTTCAGTTTCTTTGGGGGGGCAAAATTAAGTCCCTTATCCAGCAAAGATAATTGTTGGGGATTTAATGGAATTCCACTGATATTAAATATACCACCTCCCTTAGTTCTCACCTTTTTCTGCTGTCTTCTCCCCCCTCTGCACCCTCGTCTATTCTTTCTGGGCCCCCTCCCCAGTCGTCCTCCCCCTGACGCTGTTGGTGGCCCCAGTTTTGTCTCTGATCTAGACCTATAAAACGCTCATCATAATAATTCATTTCATTATAATCATTGTAACCCTCCAGCTCATCTATTTGAAAGGGAGATCCCATCATATCCTCTCCCCTCTTGTTGCCCATTGGGATTCCTATTCCTGAGGTTATAGTGTCTAGTAACATATCTCGGTGGAGTTCCCCTATCTCCTGGATTTGTCTGTCTAGGGTTTTGTGCAGGTGAATTTCTTCTCTAATTTTAAAAATCTGTATAATTTAATGATGAAGGAGCAGATAGCTTTGTGGGATATAGCCAGCTATAAGAGGTATATTGAGGAAAATTTAGTCCCAAGAAGATACAGGTGGGACATTTTGGCTCAGGGGATCTATTAGTAACCGGAGATGTGACCTCATTGTACACTGTCATCCCCCATCAAAAAGGGGGTGACATTGTAAGGGAATCTTTACAGGTGGGGGGTGAACTGAAAGAAAGACAAATTGAATTTATTTTGGATTTATTGAATTACTCCTTGACTCACAATTTTTTCTGGTATCAAAATATGTATTATCTGCAGTGCACAGGCTGCACTATGGGGGCCAAATATGCCCCCAGCGTAGCCAACCTATTTATGGGAAGATGGGAGGATGAAATAATGGGCACTGGGGAAGCTAACAATATTGTATCATGGAGCAGGTTTATTGATGACCTATTTTTTATTTGGAGGGGACCCCGGAATACACTGGAAGAATTCTGTGAGAATATGAACCAACATTGGCCCGAGGTTAAGATAATGGTAAAGATAGATGCCACACAGGTGGAGTTTTTGGATCTGATTATTAGAATAGAGGGACAGCAGCTAACAACAAGTACTTTCTTCAAGCCTACCGATAAAAATGGATATATTCCAAAAAACAGCTGCCACCACAATAGGTGGCTGGAAAATATACCGAAAGGCCAGATTATGAGGATCAGGCGTAATTGCTCACATTCAGGTGACTTTAGAGAACAAAGTAAAGTACTGGCCCAGAGGTTTGAAGAGAAAGGATATGAAAGGAATAAACTAATGACAATAGTGGACCAGGTTGGTCAGATGGACCGGCAAGATCTTCTGGTCAACAAAGGGAATACCAAATGGAAGTTTGGGGAATTTTATTAAAAATAAATTAAAAAATTATTAGAAAGCACTGGAATATTCTACAGCTGGACACCACCCTCAAAAAAGCCCTAGACCAAGGTTTGTGTATAAAAAAGCCCCGAATCTGAGATCTAAACTAGTTAGCAGCTATATTGAATAAATGCCCAGAACTTATTGGGTCAGAATGGCTTCTTCCCCTACATCACAAATTACATTTAGGTGTGGGGGCTGTCTGGGGGGGATTGATATCAGTAAGGGGGGGGGGTGTGCTGACTGGAAAGGGGTATATGCCTAGACAAACACAGCATAGTTGCACATATGGAGTAGTGGACAAATTAAGGGAATTTTCATCCAAAGGTGATTAACAGGGGGGCACATCATTGTAATGGGAATAGCAGAATGGTGAGACAGAATGGGAAAATTTTGGAGATTAAATAAATTAATTTCGAGTAGCTCATCACTATATAATGGGGCCCCTTGAATGGAAAATCATAAATTAATTTTAATGGAAAATTTGAATGGAAAATCATAAACTAATCAAGGGGGGTCAGCATAAGAAATCACAGGAATCAAATCTAAGTCACTACTAATGGTGGGAATGTAGTAATTGCACTGTAAATGTAATAATGACTTCAATAGTCTAAAATCAATTTCTATATAGTGGAGTACAAGAAATTGCAGGAACCAACCCATACTGGGATTGATGGTATAAATGTAATAAAGAGAAAGGCCACCAGGTGGCAGTGGTTCATAGTTGGGTCTGTGTAAATGTAGGATTGCGTAATTTTTAATGTTTAGTATTAATTATTATGTTATTGATTTTTAATTTTTAATTAATTGAGGCTAAAGATATGACACTATTCGCTAGATAAATGAATTATGGATAATATTTATTGTGAAAACAGCAGCGTCTGGTTGCAAATAGTCAGCACGAGGCTAGCCAATCCTGGCAGACTCTGTGCAGTAAGCGTACTATAAAGCGGACGTCACGCACGGGTGACGGCAGCCCCTGATGAGTCCGATTGGACGAAACGCGTAGGGCAGAGCCACGTCCAGTGCGTCTGACGTCACCACGGTAATAGAGCGGCGGTGGTTGAATCGGGTTACGAAGCGGGGGACCATAGCGCGACTATACATGGGAACCCGGGAGAGGAATCGGGACGCCGATGCCCATATCCAGACGGGACTAGACCTGATGTTGCAACAGACTCTGCTGTTGGTCCATGTGATGTGCCTGATTACCAAGAATTCATACGTGAGTGCGCCCTTGTAGCGCAGGAAGTTTTATTGTTTTTAAAAGGTATCATGCGATGTTGTTGTTTTATATGTTTGGAAACCAATTACTGCAATATTAAAAAGAAGTGCCAGTGGGGAGTTGTGATTTAAGCGATAGATCCACCTGATTTCTGAGGTAGCCCTCATCTGGTGAGCGATCTATAGTGGAAGTGTATGGTCACGTGTGCTGTACTATTGTCACTGGAACACGGGTGATGTGTGATTTCGTGATAACAGAATTACGCTATGTGGAGTCTTTTGTATATATCTTTTAGGAGCATCTGATGCAGTGGGGAGCGCGATTCAACTTTGAGTGACTCGTTTGTGTCTGGAACACTGTAATAGCGATCCCACTTTTTTGTGAAGAGAACTTTTGATGGTCGGGACATTAAACTAAATCTTTTGTCCTAAAGGTCCAAGGACAGGCAGCGCAGCTTTGTGTAATATTCCAAAAATTATAAAAGAGTGCACTCACAAATTTCAAAGAATTATATGCGCATATATAAAATAATCCACACCGGCTAGCGTCTCCTTCGCTCCGTAGTCTCCGCCCAACTAGTTTCGTAATTTGATTCATCAGGGGCATGGCCTATTGGAGCCAGGAGACGCAGTTAAGTTCAGTCCCATAGTCGCATGGTCCATCGGAATCCGCCTACCTCAGTATCATTCATTGGCCGCTGCATACCTTACATAGTTACATAGTTATTTTGGTTGAAAAAAGACATGCGTCCATCGAGTTCAACCAGTACAAAGTACAACACCAGCCTGCTCCCTCACATATCCCTGTTGATCCAGAGGAAGGCGAAAAAACCCTTACATGGCATGGTCCAGTTAGCCACAAAAGGGAAAAATTCCTTCCCGACTTCAGATGGCAATCAGATAAAATCCCTGGATCAACATCATTAGGCATTACCTAGTAATTGTAGCCATGGATGTCTTTCAACGCAAGGAAAGCATCTAAGCCCCCTTTAAATGCAGGTATAGAGTTTGCCATAACGACTTCCTGTGGCAATGCATTCCACATCTTAATCACTCTTACTGTAAAGAACCCTTTCCTAAATAAATGGCTAAAACTTTTTCCTCCATGCGCAGCTCATGTCCTCTAGTCCTTTGAGAAGGCCTAGGGACAAAAAGCTCATCCGCCAAGCTATTATTGCCCTCTGATGTATTTATACATGTTAATTAGATCCCCTCTAAGGCGTCTTTTCTCTAGACTAAATAAACCCAGTTTATCTAACCTTTCTTGATAAGTGAGACCTTCTATCCCACGAGTGAGACCTTCCATCCCACTGGAGTAGGGAACCACTGGAGCTGAGCCTTTAACGGGTGTGGTGTAATTTTTTTTTTTTTTTGTGCCAAACAATATTACCCTGTGGCTGTATGTTTATTTGCATTACCTGAGCACTGAAGAACTGTGAGCGGGACGAGCTGGTTCGTGACGATTATACTGACCAGAATCACAAGCGCTTATGCCGATCAGTGTGGGTTGGCCTAAAAACCTGGTGAGCGTATAAAGTTTCTTACATTTTGAAAGAAGATGACAGTTGAATGAAGGACTTGTGTACCTGGACATTTTATTGGAACACAGAGAAATCTTGGTTGTGCTCTTCCTATATATCAGACTAATATTAAGATTATTTTATATAAGGTTTTTATGTACATGTGGTTGTTGAGCGCTATACCCTTTCTTAGGAATAATCGCAGAACGCCCGCGATTATTGCTAAGTGCTCAAGTGTGAACACTGCCATAGACTAAAATAGCACTAGCGTTTTTAAAAAAAACACTAGCGCTTTAGCGATGGGCCCGTTCACACTAGGAGCGGTTTTCTGAGCGTTTTGCGATTGATTAGCATTTCTTAAAATCCCTCCCATTAACTTTCATTAAAATCACGGTAAAAATAGCGGATCAATCGCTAATCAATATCAAAACGCTCAGAAAAGCGCTTCTAGTGTGAATGGACCCTAATACTGTTGGTGTGGGAAAGGGCAACTTATGAATGTCTTTTCATGTTTAAAGGACAACTGCAGCGAGAGGGATATGGTAGGTATTTCCTTTTAACCACTTAAGGACTGCAGTCATAAAACCCCTTAAGGACCAGAGGCTTTTTTTCCATTCAGACCACTGCAGCTTTAACGGTTTATTGCTCGGTCATACAACCTACCACCTAAATGAATTTTACCTCCTTTTCTTGTCACTAATACAGCTTTCTTTTGGTGCTATTTGATTGCTGCTGTGAGTTTTACTTTTTATTATATTCATCAAAAAAGTTTTGTCAAAAAAATGACTTTTTTTAATTTCTGTGCTGACATTTTTCAAATAAAGTAAAATTTCCTATACATTTGAGCGCGAAAGTTATTCTGCTACATGTCTTTGATAAAAAAAAACAACATTGTGTATATATTTATTGGTTTGGGTAAAAGTTATAGCGTTTACAAACTATGGTGCAAAAAGTGAATTTTCCCATTTTGAAGCATCTCCTACTTTTCTGAGCACCTGTCATGTTTCATGAGGTGCTAAAATTCCAGGATAGTATAAATACCCCCAAAATGACCCAATTTTGGAAAGAAGACATCCCAAAGTATTCACTGAGAGGCATGGTGAGTTCATAGAAGATTTTATTTTTTGTCACAAGTTAGCGGAAAATGACACTTTGTGACAAATAAAAAGGGAAAAAAAAGTTTCCATTTCTTTTAACTTGCGACAAGAAAAAATGAAATCTTACATGTATAATAATGAAGAATGAGGATTGGCTCCTGGGTGCATACAAAAAACTCCTATTTATTTATCAAAAAAGTATAACATATATACACAAATGTTTTAGAAAGACATTAAATAGACCTCACAACAACTGATAAAATTATACTCATTAGCACAATAAATGACCTAAAGGAGGCTGCAGTCCTCCAAAAAACGCAAAGTCACTGAAACATGGATTCAATATAGATGATCAGCAGCAGCAAAGCAGCAGCCAAAAAAGCAGCAAAAAAACAGCAAAAGGGCAAAAAAAGCAAAAAAAAAAAAAAAAAAAAAAGCAGCAAAAGAAAGAGTTATGATAATTGCAGATTGATTGCACAAGCCCACGAGCTAGGTGATTGTTAATGGCAGCAAAGCATGACACTGGGATCCGCATGTGTTAACAGCTGGTATGTTAGGCAAACCAAGGTTAGGGTGGTACATCTAAGCATGGCAACCAGGATCAAAAGACCAACTCCAATTTTCCAACTGTTCCAAAGAGACAGTGCAGTTATCCAGCCAAACCATCTCTGTAATCCTCCATACGTCCCACAATCTCACTCGCAGATTGGAGGAGGAAAGCAAACAGTTCATATCATATCACTCAGTTCCTCAGGACTCTTGCAAAGGAATAGAATCAAAAGGTAGCAGTACTGAGTGTCATGTTTGCCAAAGCATAATTTCCATATAAATCATGCATGCTTGCTCTGCACCAGTTCATAACACTTTAGAGTATTTGTGGTGAGTAATCCATCATCCATATTTACCAGTCCTCTGCGGTGTAGGTCATGAATGTGATAGAGTGAGCATAAGAGCGCCAAAGGTCACGACATGTTTCGCTGACTGCTCCGTCAGCCTCCTCAGGTGATAGCGCAAAAGTGAAGTTTCTCCATATGCCGGGTCACATCCGTCTTATGCCGCCGAGGCGGCCCGCCTCCCCATCTCCCCCATGCATGCGGCCAATCGAGGGGCCCGCCGGTGATGCGTGACGTCATATCCGGGTCTCCCCTACACCAATCAGGTGGGGAGCGGATAATAGACGTCATGTGTAGACGGGTAGCAACTAGACAACTCCGCCTCCCTTGGCAGCCACCGCAGACAGCCCACAAGCCTGTAACTTTCGCAAACCACCCTAGGGCGGAACTCCGAAACTGACAAGCTAACCGCCCACTAACAGCGAGCAAACCGTCGCTGTCGGCACGATTGACGCCTGCAGAGAAAAGAAAAAGAGAGGGAGTGAAAAAGGGGGGGGGGGCGGCGACCTAGAGGGGAGATCCGGCCGGGAAAGATGTAATACAAAATGATGCAAGAAACCATATATCAACAAAATATATACTACATAACATGATATAGACCCCCTATGCCCAAATGGATATGCGCAGCACCACAGACACAAATTGTATCGGTGATCAGCGCACACAATAGGGCATCAAAAAGCAAAAGGGGGTATCCATCCAAAAACTATCAACATCATAATGGTGCCACATAAAACCGCCCCCCCGGCACATGCACACACACACACACACACACACATATATATATATATATATGCGCACATGCCCGGGCGCGCAGAAACGGCACAAAAAAGTCAAATGTTTAATAAAGGGGTGAGATCGGATGCATCCCGCAGCCTGCACAATATTGCATTAAAAAGAATACTCATAGTCACAGAGAAAGTGGTATGTAATGCAAAACCACTAAGAGCATGCTCGGATAGATAGAAGAGAGGACATCATATCACATCACCTTACCTGCGTAAAAGCAGGAAAGCGATCAGGTAGGGACAAAAAGGCAAGGGGGAAGGGAAAGGGGAAACAGAAGGCACCATCTAAGTCAAAGATGTACCGAGATCAACAGGGGGGCAAAAATGCTGCATAATGCACTGCATCATTTAGGCCCTTACCCTGAGTGGCGTTGAGTTCAAAAATCCACCTTAATTCTCGCTGGAGTAACTGTCGATCAATATCCCCTCCCCTAATGTGAGGGTGGATCCTGTCCAGACCTACGAAGCGTACACAGTCCGCATTACCGCCATGTGTTAGATTTACATGTCGGAATATGGGTGACTTGAAGTTGCACCCCCTAATGTCCGCAGTATGTTCTTTAATACGTTCCTTAAATTCACGATATGTCTTTCCAATGTAAAAACATCCACATACACATGAGAAGATAAATTACAGCTTTAGTATTACAGTTAACAAAATGTCTCAATTTCCATCTGCGTCCGTCAGGGAGTGCAACCTCTGACCCTACCTCCAAATATCTACAGTAGACACATCCTCCACACTTATATGTGCCCACTACAGTACAATGCTTGGACCTAGATTTACGTTCAAAATGGCTACTTGTCATTAAATCTCTTAAAGTTCTTGCGCGTCGATAAGTGATTTTAGGTTTATCTGAAATCAAACCTCTAACTGATGGGTCGCTATTAAGCACCTGCCAGTGTTTATGCAAAATTTTCTGAATGGCCAGTTCCTGATCATTAAAGCGAGTGATCAAACGAACTCCCTCCTGTGAATCGACAGAACGATGAAAACATTCATTCCTATTGGTCCCTTATATATATATATATATATATATATATATGTGGGCATGTGCGCACATATATATATATATATATATATGTGTGTGTGTGTGCATGTGCCGGGGGGCGGTTTTATGCGGCACCATTATGATGTTGATAGTTTTTGGATGGATACCCCCTTTTGCTTTTTGATGCCCTATTGTGTGCGCTGATCACCGATACAATTTGTGTCTGTGGTGCTGCGCATATCCATTTGGGCATAGGGGGTCTATATCATGTTATGTAGTATATATTTTGTTGATATATGGTTTCTTGCATCATTTTGTATTACATCTTTCCCGGCCGGATCTCCCCTCTAGGTCGCCGGGCCCCCCCCCCCCCCCTTTTTCACTCCCTCTCTTTTTCTTTTCTCTGCAGGCGTCAATCGTGCCGACAGCGACGGTTTGCTCGCTGTTAGTGGGCGGTTAGCTTGTCCGTTTCGGAGTTCCGCCCTAGGGCGGTTTGCGAAAGTTACAGGCTTGTGGGCTGTCTGCGGTGGCTGCCAAGGGAGGCGGAGTTGTCTAGTTGCTACCCGTCTACACATGACGTCTATTATCCACTCCCCACCTGATTGGTGTAGGGGAGACCCGGATATGACGTCGCGCATCACCGGCGGGCCCCTCGATTGGCCGCATGCATGGGGGAGATGGGGAGGCGGGCCGCCTCGGCGGCATAAGACGGATGTGACCCGGCATATGGAGAAACTTCACTTTTGCGCTATCACCTGAGGAGGCTGACGGAGCAGTCAGCGAAACATGTCGTGACCTTTGGCGCTCTTATGCTCACTCTATCACATTCATGACCTACACCGCAGAGGACTGGTAAATATGGATGATGGATTACTCACCACAAATACTCTAAAGTGTTATGAACTGGTGCAGAGCAAGCATGCATGATTTATATGGATATTATGCTTTGGCAAACATGGCACTCAGTACTGCTACCTTTTGATTCTATTCCTTTGCAAGAGTCCTGAGGAACTGAGTGATATGATATGAACTGTTTGCTTTCCTCCTCCAATCTGCGAGTGAGATTGTGGGACGTATGGAGGATTACAGAGATGGTTTGGCTGGATAACTGCACTGTCTCTTTGGAACAGTTGGAAAATTGGAGTTGGTCTTTTGATCCTGGTTGCCATGCTTAGATGTACCACCCTAACCTTGGTTTGCCTAACATACCAGCTGTTGTTAACACATGCGGATCCCAGTGTCATGCTTTGCTGCCATTAACAATCACCTAGCTCGTGGGCTTGTGCAATCAATCTGCAATTATCATAACTCTTTCTTTTGCTGCTTTTTTTTTTTTTTTTTGCTTTTTTTGCCCTTTTGCTGTTTTTTTGCTGCTTTTTTGGCTGCTGCTTTGCTGCTGCTGATCATCTATATTGAATCCATGTTTCAGTGACTTTGCGTTTTTTGGAGGACTGCAGCCTCCTTTAGGTCATTTATTGTGCTAATGAGTATAATTTTATCAGTTGTTGTGAGGTCTATTTAATGTCTTTCTAAAACATTTGTGTATATATGTTATACTTTTTTGATAAATAAATAGGAGTTTTTTGTATGCACCCAGGAGCCAATCCTCATTCTTCATTATTATACATGTAAAATTTGTTGGCATAGTGCATACTTGAAACATGTTGTAGGTTTAAATTTTATATTTTTGACTTTCAATGGTATGATTCGACTTTTCTCTCGGGATCCCCATTTAGGGTAATTTTTGAATATATAAAAAATGAAATCTGCCACGGACTCACTATGCTCCTCTCTGAATACCTTGAAGTGTCTACTTTCCAAAATGAGGTCATTTGTGGGGTGTGTTTACTGTCCTGGCATTTTTTGGGGGTGCTAAATTGTAAGCACCCCTGTAAAGCCTAAAGGTGCTAATTGGACTTAGGGCCCCTTAGCGCAGTTAGGCTGCAAAAAAGTGCCACACGTGTGGTATTGCCGTACTCAGGAGAAGTAGTATAATGTGTTTGGGGTGTATTTTTACACATACCCATGCTGGGTGGGAGAAATATCTCTGTAAATGACAATTTTTTTGATTTTTTTACACACAATTGTCCATTTACAGAGATATTTCTCCCACTCAGCATGGGTATGTGTAAAAATACACCCCAAAACACATTATACTACTTCTCCTGAGTACGGCGATACCACATGTGTGGAACTTTTTTGCACCCTAACTGCGCTAAGGGGCCCAAAGTCCAATGAGTACCTTTAGGATTTCACAGGTCATTTTGTGACATTTGGTTTCAAGACTACTCCTCACGGTTTAGGGCCACTAAAATGCCAGGGCAGTATAGGAACTCCACAAATGACCCCATTTTAGAAAGAAGACACCCCAAGGTATTCCGTTAGGAGTATGGTGAGTTCATAGAAGATTTTATTTTTTGTCACAAGTAAGTGGAAATTGATTTTAATTGTTTTTTTTTTTTTCACAAAGTGTCATTTTCCGCTAACTTGTGACAAAAAATAAAATCTTCTATGAACTCACCATACTCCTAACGGAATACCTTGGGGTGTCTTCTTTCTAAAATGGGGTCATTTGTAGCGTTCCTATACTGCCCTGGCATTTTAGTGGCCCTAAACCGTGAGGAGTAGTCTTGAAACCAAATGTCGCAAAATGACCTGTGAAATCCTAAAGGTACTCATTGGACTTTGAGCCCCTTAGCGCAGTTAGGGTGCAAAAAAGTGTCACACATGTGGTATCGCCGTACTCAGGAGAAGTAGTATAATGTGTTTTGGGGTGTATTTTTACACATACCCATGCTGAGTGGGAGAAATATCTCTGTAAATGGACAATTGTGTGTAAAAAAAATCAAAAAATTGTCATTTACAGAGATATTTCTCCCACCCAGCATGGGTATGTGTAAAAATACACCCCAAAACACATTATACTACTTCTCCTGAGTACGGCAATACCACATGTGTGGCACTTTTTTGCAACCTAGGTGCGCTAAGGGGCCTAACGTCCTATTCATAGGTCATTTTGAGGCATTTGGATTCTAGACTACTCCTCACGGTTTAGGGCCCCTAAAATGCCAGGGCAGTATAGGAACCCCACAAGTGACCCCATTTTAGAAAGAAGACACCCCAAGGTATTCTGTTAGGAGTATGGTGAGTTCATAGAATATTTTTTTTTTTGTCACAAGTTAGTGGAAATTGACACTTTGTGAAAAAAAACCCAATACAAATCAATTTCCGCTAACTTGTGACAAAAAATAAAATCTTCTATGAACTCGTCATACACCTAACAGAATACCTTGGGGTGTCTTCTTTCTAAAATGGGGTCACTTGTGGGGTTCCTATACTGCCCTGGCATTTTAGGGGCCCTAAACCGTGAGGAGTAGTCTTGAACCCAAATGTCGCAAAATGACCTGTGAAATCCTAAAGGTACTCATTGGACTTTGGGCCCTTAAACGCGGTTAGGCTGCAAAAAAGTGCCACACATGTGGTACTGCCGTGCTCAGAAGAAGTAGTATAATGTGTTTTGTGGTGTATTTTTACATATACCCACGCTGGGTGGCAGAAATATCTCTGTAAATGACATATATTAGATTTTTTTTACACACAATTATCCATTTACAGAGATATTTCTCCCACCCAGCATGGGTATGTGTAAAAATACACCCCAAAACACATTATACCAGGGTTTCTCAACTTTTTTGTTCCAAGTACCCCCTATTGCAATTCAGTTCCAGCCAAGTACCCCCAGGACGAGCGTAGCGGGCGAAAGTTACAAGGAGAGGAGCACGCGTATGTTACTAGCGCACGCTACGCTGCACTACTGCAGCATAGTGCGTGCTCATTAAGAGAGAGATCAAAACGAAATTTGACAGGAAATTGCATGGAGTTTAGGCAGAGGAGATGAGAGTTAAGCAGATGAGAGAAGAGGGGAAGTATGCAATATATAGGAGAATCTAATAAATAAATGCAAGGCAGATAATCCAGTGATCAAACAGAAAGATATGTTAAATTAATAGGAATACTGCAATTGAGTGACAATAACTGCATACAATAGTCATAAATAGAGTGCAAATGCTATCACCATAAACAAGGATTACAATAAACTGCACAACCTGCTAATGCAAGCTATAAATACAGAAAGGGACGAAGGATAAAAAGTGTGCAAAAGAGTGGAGATGGGTGAACTACAGGAGAAGAGCTGAAAGCTGGTGCAGGCTCAGCCCAGTGCTGGAAGAGGGAGACGGGACAGTGTGTGCACAGAGGGGAGGGGGAAAGACAGTGTCTGCAGGACAGGCTGACAGAAGGGACTGAGAGAAATGTGGGAGAGATATCAGGATACCTGCAGACAACTGCAGTCCGTGGAGGAGGTATACTACCTTCTGGAGCAGAGACATATCTCTCCTGGCTAATTCAAACAACACGGGCTAGTGCAGCTCTACCCAATGCTGTGCACTGGGGGGAGGGGCTTCTCCCAGTAACGAGACTCTCTCCCTCTCTGGCTGTATTCCCCTCTGGGTGGGCAGTGGGCAAAGCGACGTTCTGTGCAGTGGTATTCTGTTCCCAGCCGGAAATATAAACTAATTATCGGCTGGGTACACAGATCCCAGAGAGGCGGAAGGTGAAATAGTCCCTTTCACCTGTCTGCCTGCCTCTCTATAACAATCCTTTTTTTACTTATGGAAATTGCAGTCTAGTGGCTGCACTTCAGAAAAAAAAGTTACACAAAAAAAAGTACACAGGCAGCCAGGACTGACAGGCTTCCTTGTGGCTCCGAGCTCACTATGCCTGCTATCCCTACGCCACTGAAGCCAGCACAGCTGATTGCACTGCGTACCCCTGACTGTAGTCTCGCGTACCCCCTGGGGTACGCGAACCACGTGTTGAGAACCACTGCATTATACTACTTCTCCTGAGTACGGCGATACGACATGTGACACTTTTTTTCAGCCTAGGTGCGCTAAGGGGCCCAACGTCCTATTCACGGGTCATTTTGAGGCATTTGTTTTCTAGACTACTCCTCACGGTTTAGGGACCCTAAAATGCCAGGGCAGTATAGGAATGCCACAAGTGACCCCATTTTAGAAAGAAGACACCCCAAGGTATTCCGTTAGGTGTATGGTGAGTTCATAGAAGATTTTATTTTTTGTCACAAGTAGTGTTGGGCGAACAGTGTTCGCCACTGTTTGGGTTCGCCCGTATTTCGGGCTGTTCGAGTTCTATTCGGGCTTCGCCGGACACCTCGTGGTGTTCGGCCATGTGTTCGGCCATGCGGTCGAACGTATGTTCAGCCTGACAGCGCATGACCGAACATTCCCTGAACGTTTGGTTCGCGCTGTGATTGGCCGAGCGGGTCACGTGGTTCGGGCACGAACACGCGGCTCGCGCCGCGATTGGCCGAGCGGGTCACGTGGTTCGGGTAAATAAATACCCGAACCGCGTCATTTCTCCGCCACTTGCGTTTGGGTTTAGCTTTGGGTAGGCAGGCAGGTTAGACTCACTCTCACCAGCTAGGCTAGCCAGGGCCCCCCAGCCTCCTATACTATATTTGCCACTGCACTGTAGTGCCAGTCAGCTCAGCATGCGTTTACTGCTGGGATCAGTAGTACTTCCGTCCATCACCAGTGTATAACATAGTATATAGCATTGTCTTCTATTGCCACTGTACTGCCAGTCAGCTTGTACTGCTGAGATCAGTAGTACTTCCGTCCATCACCAGTGTATAACATAGTATATAGCACTGTCTTCTATTGCCACTGTACTGCCCGTCAGCTTGTACTGCTGGGATCAGTAGTACTTCCGTCCATCACCAGTGTATAACATAGTATATAGCATTGTCTTCTATTGCCACTGTACTGCCAGTCAGCTTGTACTGCTGAGATCAGTAGTACTTCCGTCCATCACCAGTGTATAACATAGTATATAGCACTGTCTTCTATTGCCACTGTACTGCCAGTCAGCTTGTACTGCTGGGATCAGTAGTACTTCCGTCCATCACTAGTGTATAACATAGTATATAGCATTGTCTTCTATTGCCACTGTACTGCTGGGATCAGTAGTACTTCCGTCCATCACCAGTTTATAACATACTATATAGCATTGTCTATTGCCACTGTACTGCCAGTCAGTGTGCATGTACTGCTGGGATCAGTATAACCATAATGAAGAAATCCAGTGAAAGAGGGAGGGGCAAGGGAAGAGGTGTTTCCCCTGATGGTTCACGTAGAGGCCGCAGTGGAGCACCTAAGAAAACCCACTCAATACCACACGTGTGCCAGACAAACAACCCTCACTGATCCACAAGAGTAGGAACGGATAATGAATTGGATGACCAATGAATTGATGGACCAAGCGTCCAGCAGCGGGTTAAGCAGCAGCAGCACCAGCACATCCTTGTTGTCACGCACGAGGTCCCCTGCCAGTTACAAGGAGCCAGTGGGCACAACGGTGACACAACCAGCAGCTACACCATGCACACAATGGCCGAATAACCAGTCCGAACAATTATTTCCGGACACAATGGTGTAGCTGCTGGAGGAGCTATTCCCACTCCTACCCCCACAAACAATGGAACAGCCAGAAATGTTGTGCCCGGATTCACAACCATTGTGCGAGGTAAATGCACCACGCACTGAAATACAAGGCGAGGACGAAGACACCCAAATCCCTGAGCAATGTGCGCAGGAATTGGAATTGCAGGAGGTCCACCAAGAACATCTTGAAGACATGGGAGTGAGGTGCGCAGAGGGTGTTCTGTGGAGCTCTAGTCCACTGCACACACACACAGTCACAGATGAGGAGATGGAAGAGGAGGTTTTGGACGATGTGGACACAGACCCGGATTATATAGTACAACCTCGATGTCAGGATAGCAGCAGTACAGATGAGTCTGCTGCAGAACCCACTGCTGCAAGAGTTCGCCGTGTGCCACAAAGTAGGCGGGGGCGGGGTATTTCGGACACAACAGGCATAGCCGTAGAAGTGAGACGCCAAAGAGGCACGAAAGAAACTAGCCAGCAAAGCAGGAGCTCAAAAGTATGGGCTTTCTTCGACGACTGCAGGGAGGATGTTACCATGGTGATTTGCAAGGTGTGCAGGACCCGACTGAGCAGGGGGAAAAATATCAACAACCTCTCCACCACCAGCATGCGCCGCCACATGGTAGCCAAACATAGCACTCTGTGGTCAAACACGCAAGGCCAGGGTAGCGGCTCGCTTCCAGCCCCCAGCAACACTGCCTCCGTTGTCACCAGACCCTCCTCAGCAGCAGCCCAGCCATTACGTGGTACACAAACATCCGTAGTAGACGACGACGTCAGTTTCCGCAACAGTCCTCTTGACGTTTCCCAGTCCTCAACGACCACGACAACAACAACCAACTGTCCTTCGGTGTGCGATCCTACGGTTCAGTTGTCTGTCCTGGAGATGTTAGAGCGCAAGAGAAAATTATCAGCAAATGACCCCCGGGCCGTGGCACTAACAGCCAGCATAGCCAAGTTTGTGGCCACCGAAATGCTGCCATATCGCGTGGTGGAGACAAACAGCTTCAAGCGCATGATGGCGCTGGCCATCCCACGTTACGTGGTTCCCAGCCGATACTATTTTGCGCGGTCTGCAGTGCCAGCGTTACATGAGCACGTGGTTAGCAAAATAACCAGAAGCTTGAAAAATGCCATTGCCTGCAAGGTTCACCTCACCACAGACACCTGGACGAGTGCCTTTGGCCAGGGTCGATACATCTCCCTGACGGCGCACTGAGTGAACCTTGTGGAGCCTGGCAGCGACTCCTCACCGGCTACAGCGCGGGTGTTGCCCACGCCGCAAACTGCTGGACCGGCGTCCCTCAGAGATAACAGCAGCACCTACCTCGACTCTGACTCCTTCTCCTCCAACGCCTCTCAAAGCGGTACCTCATCCGGCATCGGTAACCCAGCAATAGGGTCGTGGAAGCAGTGCAGCACAGCTGTTGCCATGCGTCAGCAAGCCTTACTGAAGCTGATCTGCCTTGGAGATAAGCAGCACACAGGTGAAGAAATTTGGAAGGGAATCAAGGAACAGACCGATTTGTGGCTGGCACCGCTGGACCTGAAACCAGGCATGGTTGTGTGTGACAATGGGAGCAATCTCATTCGCGCTTTAAAGTTGGCTAAGCTGAGACACATCCCTTGCCTGGCACACGTTATGAACCCAGTTGTTCAACGGTTCCTGAGGACATACCCAGGCGTGGCAGATCTTCTGCTGAAGGTGCGACGAGTGGCCAAATATTTCCGAAAGTCCAGTACCGCTTCGGAGGGACTCACCAAGATGCAGGAGCGGTTCAATCTACCGAACCATCGCTTGGTGTGTGACGTACCCACGCGCTGGAATTCGACGCTGCACATGCTAGCACGCTTTTGCGAGTAGAAGAGTGCAGTGGTCCAGTACATGACGGTGCAGTACCGAGGCGCATCCGGGCAGCTACCAAGCTTCTGTGGATCTGATTGGGCCACCATGTTGGACCTCTGCCAAGTCCTCAAATTTTGAGCAATCCACGTTGCTTGTGAGCGATGACAACTCTTCAGTAAGCATTACGATACCACTGCTGTGTTTGCTGAAAAAATCAATGCTGCAGATCAAGGAAGCCGCAGTCAGGATGCAAGTGGGGGAATCTCAAGAGGACAACGATCAGCGTGATGATGATACCAACATCAGGCAATCTGCCTCAAGAAACGCTGGTCCTCCCGGCAGCTATGCTGAAGAAGAGGACGAGGAACAGCTGGAGTTGGAGCAGGACTTGGACGCCCCCACTGCCGAGGGACAGAGCGGTGCACGTTGGACTTCCATGATTCAGCGGGAATGGACAGCAGAAGAAGACGAGGAAGAAGGTGGGCGACGACGTGATGCTGGTGATGATGATGAGGGTGCGTCAAGCTCAGAAGAACATGATGAGGATTCTGTTAGGACTGTGGCAGACATGGCTCAATTCATGCTAGACTGCATCTAACGCGACCCGCGCGTTGTTCGAATTCTGGACGACGTGGATTACTGGGTTTATACCCTTCTGGATCCATGGTACAAAGACAATGTTCCCAAACTCATTGGAGAAACTGTCAGACAGGTCAAAATGGAAGAATACCAGCAGGCCCTTGTGGAGACATTAGAGATGAGATTGACATCCTCCTCCTCTAGCCAGTTCCACGCCGACAGACTGACTTCCGCAAACCCAGGACGAGGAGGGGAACAAAGAACGCAAGCTGCAGCTAGTGCCCACAAGGGAATGGTATCGGCAGTGTCCTTGGAGTGGCAAAATTTTCTGACACCCATGCAGCAGCCCACAGAACAGCAATCACCCAGTTCCACCTACAACACCGCTCGCCTGCAGAAGATGGTTAAAGACTACATGACAGATGGCGTAGCCGTGTTGAACAATCCATCTGCACCCTTCAACTATTGGGTCTCTAAGCTACACACCTGGCAAGAACTGTCAATGTACGCAATAGAGGTGCTGGCTTGCCCGGCAGCCAGCGTTATGTCGGAACGCTGTTTCAGTGCTGCCGGAGGCATCGTCACAGATCGGCGTATCCGCCTCTCCACAGAAAATGCAGACCGTCTGACTCACATTAAAATGAATCAATCCTGGATTGGAAACGACTACGCAACACTCCCGGACCCCAACCAAGTAACATGAACAGTGAACATCTGTGATGGGTTAGCGTTTCCGGTCCCTGTTTATTGAACCTCTTATCTGTATTAAATTTCTGACTGCATGGCGGCAAAATGCATTGCTATCCGCACGCTTCTTGTCCTCATGCAAGGCCTGGGTGGTTGTGTCTCAAAGCGTGGCCTTCTCCTCCTGCGCATCCTCCTGTTCCATCACGTGTGCTGCTGCTGGGTTAGCGTTGCCGGTCCCTTTTTACGGAACCTCTCATCTGTATTACATTTATGACTGCATGGCGGCAAAATGCAAATTGCTATCCGCACGCTTCTTGTCCTCATGCAAGGCCTGGGTTGTTGTGTCTCAAAGCGTGGCCTTCTCCTCCTGCGCCGCCCTCCTCCTGTTCCATCACGTGTGCTGCTGCTGGGTTAGCGTTACCGGTCCCTTTTCCTGGAACCTCTTATCTGTATTACATTTATGACTGCATGGCGACAAAAAGCATGTTACCTGTGCAAAGAAAAATGACATTTTCCGCATTTAAAAGACATTTTTTCCTTTGAAACTTTACAATAAATTTTCTCAAAAACTATAAGCTCTTTTTCAAATATTTTTTTCCTCTTGTACCCACTCCCAAGGTGCACACACCCTGCAAATTTGGGGTATGTAGCATGTAAGAAAGCTTTACGGCGCGAACACCCGAACATCGCGGCCATGTTCGGCGAACGGTTGCGAACCCGAACATCCAGGTGTTCGCCCAACACTAGTCACAAGTTAGTGAAAAATGAAACTTTGTGAAAAAACAATAAAAATCAATTTTGACAAAAAATAAAATCTTCTATGAACTCTTCATACACCTAACAGAATACCTTGGGGTGTCTTTTTTCTAAAAAGGGGTCACTTGTGGAGTTCCTATACTGCCCTTGCATTTTACAGGCCCAAAACCGTGAGTAGTCTGGAAACCAAATGTCTCAAAATGACTGTTCAGGGGTATAAGCATCTGCAAATTTTGATGGCAGGTGGTCTATGAGGGGGCGAATTTTGTGGAACCGGTCATAAGCAGGGTGGCCTCTTACATGACAGGTTGTATTGGGCCTGATCTGATGGACAGGAGTGCTAGGGGGGTGACAGGAGGTGATTGATGGGTGTCTCAGGGGGTGATTAGAGGGGAAAATAGATGCAATCAATGCACTGGGGAGGTGATCGAAAGGGGGTCTGAGGGGGATCTGAGGGTTTGGCTGAGTGATCAGGAGCCCACACGGGGCAAATTAGGGCCTGATTTGATGGGTAGGTGTGTTAGGGGGTGACAGGTGGTGACAGGAGGTGATTGATGGGTGTCTCAAGGTGTGATTAGTGGGGGGAATAGATGCAAGCAATGCACTGGTGAGGTGATCAGGGCTGGGGTCTGAGGGCGTTCTGAGGGTGTGGGCGGGTGATTGGGTGCCCTAGGGGCAGATAGGGGTCTAATCTGATGCGTAGCAGTGACAGGGGCTGATTGATGGGTGATCAGTGGGTGATTAGATGGCAGAACAGATGTAAACAATGCACTTTGGAGGTGATCTGAGGGTAGGTCTGGGGCAATTTGATAGTGTGGGTGGGTGATCAGATTTGCCCGCAAGGGGCAGGTTAGGGGCTGATTGATGGGTGGCTGTGACAGGGGGTGATTGATGGGTGGCAGTGACAGGGGGTGATTGATGGGTGATTGATAGGTGATTGACAGGTGATCAGTGGGTTATTACAGGGAAGAACAGATGTAAATAATGCACTGGCGAAGATTAGGGTCTATTCTGATGGGTAACAGTGACAGGTGGTGATAGGGGGTAATTGATGGGTAATTAGTGAGTGTTTACAGGAGAGAACAGATGTAAAGGTTGACTGTATAGGAATCCTAAAGGATGAGGGTGAGAACTCAATGGTGGATGACCAAGGTAAGGCAGAGTTATTAAATGCTTTCTTTGCTTCTGTCTTCACAAAGGAAACAGCACTGTTGCAAATTAGAGGCAGAAGAGTCTCAATCTTCTAACTGTAATATTAAATACTTAACGCAGGAAGAAGTAAAGGCAAGACTAAATAAATTAAAAATAGACAAGGCACCTGGCCCGGATGGCATGCATCCTCGGGTCCTAAGAGAATTAAGTTCAGTTATAGCTAAGCCCCTTTATCTTATCTTTTGTGACTCTCTTGCAACTAGCAGAGTCCCAGTGGATTGGCGTACAGCCCACGTTTTCCCATTATTTAAGAAGGGCAAAAAATCTGATCCAGGAAATTATAGACCTGTAAGCTTAACATCAGTTGTATGCAAACTATTTGAGGGGTTACTAAGAGATACTATACATGACTTCATAGTAGAAAATAATCTTATTTCTCAGCATCAACATGGGTTTACTAAAGACAGGTCCTGTTTGACTAACATGCTCAGCTTTTATGAGGTAGTGAATGCTAATATGGATATTGGGAATGCTGTAGATGTGATATACTTGGACTTTGCAAAGGCCTTCGACACTGTTCCCCACAGAAATCTGGTGCAAAAGTTGAGGATGCAAGGACTTGGGAAGAGTTTGTGTGCATGGATAGGGTACTGGCTAATGGACAGAAAACAAGGAGTTGTGGTCAATGGATCGTACTCAAAATGGGAGACTGTTAGCAGTGGGGTCCCACAGGGGTCTGTACTGGGTCCAGTGCTCTTCAATTTATTTATTAATGACCTAGTAGATGCAGTAGTGAGCAATGTTGCTATTTTTGCAGATGATACAAAATTGTGCAGAATCATCAACTCTCAGGAAGATAGTGTCATATTGCAACAGGATCTGGATAGGATGTCTATATGGGCACATACATGGCAGATGAAATTCAATGTTGACAAATGTAAAGTCATGCATTTTGGTCGTACCAATGGTCTAGCACCATACAAAATAAATGGGATACAGTTGGGAACATCAAACTTGGAGAAGGACTTAGGAGTACTCATCGACAACAAGTTAAATAATCGTACTCAATGCCAAGCCGCTGCAGCTAAAGCGAACAAAATTTTGGGATGCATTAAAAGGGAAATAAAAATTCGAGATGCTAGCATAATATTGCCCCTGTTTAACTCTCTAGTAAGGCCACATCTGGAATATGGAATTCAGTTCTGGGCACCACATTACAAAAAAGATATTGCAGTTTTAGAGCAGGTGCAGAGACGAGCTACAAAATTGATACGTGGGATGGAAGGTCTCGCTAACCAAGAAAGGTTAGATAAACTGGGTTTATTTAGTCTAGAGAAAAGACGCCTTAGAGGAGATCTAATTAACATGTATAAATACATCAGAGGGCAATATAATAGCTTGGCGGATGAGCTTTTTGTCCCTAGGCCTTCTCAAAGGACTAGAGGACATGAGCTGCGCATGGAGGAAAAACGTTTTAGCCATTTATTTAGGAAAGGGTTCTTTACAGTAAGAGTGATTAAGATGTGGAATGCATTGCCACAGGAAGTCGTTATGGCAAACTCTATACCTGCATTTAAAGGGGGCTTAGATGCTTTCCTTGTGTTGAAAGACATCCATGGCTACAATTACTAGGTTATGCCTAATGATGTTGATCCAGGGATTTTATCTGATTGCCATCTGGAGTCAGGAAGGAATTTTTCCCTTTTGGGGCTAATTGGACCAGGCCTTGTGGGTTTTTTTTCGCCTTCCTCTGGATCAACAGTGGTATGTGGGGGACGGGCTGGAGTTGTACTTTGTACTGGTTGAACTCGATGGACGTATGTCTTTTTTCAACCAAAATAACTATGTAACTGTGTAAACACTGCACTTAGGAGGTGATCTGATGTCGGATCTGCGGGCGATCTATTGGTTTGGGTGGGTGATCAGATTGTCCGCAAGGGGCAGGTTAGGGGCTGATTGATGGGTGGCAGTGACAGGGGGTGATTGATGGGTGGCAGTGACAGGGGGTGATTGATGGGTGGGTGATAGGTGATTGACAGGTGATTGACAGGTGATCAGTGGGTTATTACAGGGAAGAACAGATGTAAATAATGCACTGGCGAATTGATAAGGGGGGTTCGGAGGGCAACCTGAGCGTGTGGGCGGGTGATTGGGTGCCCGCAAGGGGCAGATAGGGGTCTAATCTGATGGGTAGCAGTGACAGGGGGTGATTGATGGGTAATTAGTGGGTGTTTAGGTTAGAGAACAGATGTAAACACTGCACTTGGGAGGTGATCTGACGTCGGATCTGCGGGCGATCTATTGGTGTGGGTGGGTGATCAGATTGCCCGCAAGGGGCAGGTTAGGGGCTGATTGATGGGTGGCAGTGACAGGGGGTGATTGATGGGTGGCAGTGACGGGGTGATTGACAGGTGATCAGTGGGTTATTACAGGGAAGAACGGATGTAAATAATGCACTGACGAATTGATAAGGGGGGGTCTGAGGGCAATCTGAGCGTGTGGGCGGGTGATTGGGTGCCCGCAAGGGGCAGATTAGGGTCTAATCTGATGGGTAACAGTGACAGGTGGTGATAGGGGGTGATTGATGGGTAATTAGTGGGTGTTTACAGGAGAGAACAGATGTAAACACTGCACTTGGGAGGTGATCTGATGTCGGATCTGCGGGCGATCTATTAGTGTGGGTGGGTGATCAGATTGCCCGCAAGGGGCAGGTTAGGGGCTGATTGATGGGTGGCAGTGACAGGGGGTGATTGACAGGTGATCAGGGGGGATAGATGCATACAGTACACAGGGGGGGGGGTCTGGGTGGGGGGTCTGAGGGGGGGGGTGATCAGGAGTACCCAGGGGGCAGTTTAGGGACTAAAAAAAAAATAGCGTTGACAGATAGTGACAGGGAGTGATTGATGGGTGATTAGGGGGGTGATTGTGTGCAAACAGTGGTCTGGGGGGTTGCCAGGGGGTGTCTGAGGGGTGTTGTGGGCGATCAGGGGGCAGGGGGGGCAGATCAGTGTGTTTGGGTGCAGACTAGGGTGGCTGCAGCCTGCCCTGGTGGTCCCTCGGACACCGGGACCACCAGGGCAGGAGGCAGCCTGTATAATACACTTTGTAAACATTACAAAGCGTATTATACGCTTCCTATCCGGCGATCGTCGGGTTAACAACCCGCCGGCGCTTCCGATTGGCCGGCGGGTTGACATCGCGGGTGGGCGGAGCCTATTGCCGGCGGCTGCGCGCGCATCGTAGCGCGCGATCCCCGGCAAAACAGTGCCCCAGGACCTGACGCCATTCTGCGTTACGTGGTCCTGGGGCTGCCACTTTGCCGCCGCCTATATGAAGTAGGCGGTCGGCAAGTGGTTAAGCAATACCAGTTGCTTGATTATCCTGCTGATCCTCTGCCTCTAATACTTTTCGCCATATACATTGAACAAGCATTTGCAGATCAAGTGTTTCTGACATTATTGTTAGATCTGACAAGCTTAGAAGCATGCTTGTTTCTAATGTGATTCAGACACCACTGCAGCCAAATAGACCAGCAGAGCTGCCAGGCAACTGGTATTATTGTTTAAAAGGAAATAAATATGGCAGCCGTCATATTCTTCTCACTTCAGTTGTCCTTTAAGTGTAATACAGATGATGTTGTTTTACTGTATCCCACTAGGTGAGAGATGTAACTGTTTTTGCAAACTTTTCTTTCAGGGCATGAATATTATAGAACAACTAGATCCTGTGCCATTTAGTAATTATTTGAAGAAGTATCACAATACTATATGTGGAAGGCACCCCATTGGGGTATTATTAAATGTAAGTATCCTGTTCTGTATTATTGGCTTTGTTAACCATGTTTTCCAGTACATATACACAATTTATTTTTTATTTGTCTGTTTCTGTTTTTACATGGTCTACAATTGAATCAAATGTTTACCCTCATGACATACATATTAAAGAGAAACCGTAACCAAGAATTGAACTTCCTCCCAATCAGTAACTGATACCCCCTTTCCCATGAGAAATCTTTTCCTTTTCATAAACAGATCATCAGGGGGCTCTGTATGGCTGATATTGTGGTGAAACCCCTCCCACAGTGTGATATCAGGACCGTGGTTCTGATATCACACTGTGGGAGCCTTGTTGCATTGTGGGAAATAACAGCTGTTTACAGCTGTTTCCAACTGCCAAAAAAGCAAGCAGCATCTCCTTCCACTGACATCACCTGCTAGCAGTAAAAATGTGAGAAATGTCAGCTTGTCTGATTTGCAGATCAAGTGTTTCTGACATTGCTAGCTTAGAAGTATGTTTGTTTCTAATGTGATTCAGACACCACTGCAGCCAAATAGACCAGCAGAGCTGCCAGGCAACTGGTATTATTGTTTAAAAGGAAATAAATATGGCAGCCGTCATACTCTTCTCACTTCAGTTGTCCTTTAAGTGTAATACAGATGATGTTGTTTTACTGTATCCCACTAGGTGAGAGATGTAACTGTATTTGCAAACTTTATATGTAAATCATGAAGAGGAAAGATTTTTACAATGGGCAAACACTGACTAAATCATTTATACATAATTATTGTAAAAGTGAAGCACTTTATTACATTATTTTCACTGGAGTTCCTCTTTAAAGCGGTATTGTCACCATAAAAATCAAATTTCAACAGAAACTGGTCTGAGTATATTAAGGCTACTTACACACCAGGACGTTGCGTTTAGGGGACGTTATAGGGCACATAACGTGCCCCTAACGCAACGCCTGGTGGTGTTGGAGCAGGACGCTACCAAGAGCCGCGTTATAAGGAGCTCTTGTTGCGCCTGCTCTGTCGGAGGCACTGCGGAAACCACGTGAGCGGAGCTCTCCGCATCACGTGGTCCCGCCAGCCAATCCGTGGCCGCTCCAGGATGTAAACACTGCAAGTGCAGTGAATAATAAGTAGCCATGTGCCTGGCTACGTAGCGGCCTCTCCCCACCCATAAAATGAAGAAAAAAAAAAACCTACTGAGCATGTGCAAACAGTCTAACGCGGCTTAGCTGCGTGTAAAGTACTGCATGCAGTACGTTATATTAGAAGTAGAACAGAGGCGCCAGCAGGATAAAAATTCATAAAACCTTTAAAAATTGCTTGGAGGGAGTGGTGGGCTCGCCTCCCAAAAGCAGACAAGAGATCCTGTTTTCATATAAATCAACAAATTTATTATACGGTACCCCAGACAGAAATTGCAACGCGTTTCGCAGGTCAAGCCCGCTTCATCAGGCAAAATTGGGGACAACTGTGAACAAAGACAGACAATAAACAATCATGGCTACAATGAAGAGAGCTATACTATTACTACAGAGTAACGGTTACTAACTAGAGCAGTCAGTGATATTCAAAAATGGAAATACATGCGTAATGAGTTGTTGCGGGTAAATTGCTAATTGGAGGATATGTGTCTATAGGGTGGGTAGGGGTAGGGAGGGGAAAAGGAATGGGGGGCGGGAATAAACAAGGGGGGGGGAACATGAGCACGGGTAGGTTTGGGTTACATTGGTGCGGAGGTGTTGTGTGGTAAAGGATTAAACAAGTGGGAAAGGGGACTGATATAGAGGGACTTGGGTGGAGTGTCTATATTTGCAAAACCAATATGAGCTGTGAATAAGTAACATAGGTGCAGGGAGAATTAGCAAGCAGAAGAAATAAATGTTATACAGGGCCTGGATACAGTATATATTAGGTACACAATGCACGAGGAACAGTAGTATTAAATGGGTGAGAGGAAGCAGCCACACTTACCAGGAGATCTGTGGTACTGGATTTAGCGCCTCAGTGTTGTGCTGTGAGTGCCAAAAGATTTTTAAATGTGTGGAGTTGGGGGGCGTGACCGGAAGTCCATGGAGTGAAGACGCACTGAGGACCTGCTCCCGCCTGTATACCCGATAACTGCTATCCTATGCCTTACAATCTGCTAGCTTTGCACCGCAAATCTTTCTAGACACTTCAGTGACTCCCCCGCTCTGTTCTATCTCTGGGAAGGATGACTCGGCGTGGCTCAGAAGCAGCAGCTAAGCTGGCAAAGTTCCGGCACGAGACCCAAGATGGCGACGATGCTATTGAAGAGGAAGCACCTTCACCCTCGCTTCAACAAATCATGGAAGGCATCTCCTCCTGTCAAGAGGCACTTACGAACATAACCACAAAGCTGGAAGAGGTGAGAGCAGATGTTTCCCTTCTAAGAGCTGACATGCACACGCTGCGCTCTCGAGTAACTGACACAGAAAACAGAGTCAGCAGTGTTGAAGATCAACTCCGGCCTATGCAGAAAGACCTCTCACACACCCAGCGAGAAGTCAAGTCGCTGCATGACAAACACGAAGATCTGGAGAATCGAAACCGTCGATCTAATATCAGGTTTGTGGGCCTACCAGAGAAAGCTGAAGGGACTGCGCCTGAGGCCTTTGCTGAAAAGTTACTAATCCAGCTATTTGGCAGGGAGGCCTTCTCTACTGTGTTCGTAATCGAACGAGCGCACCGTGTATCCCCTAAAGTTCCTCCTCCAGGCCTTCCTCCCAGAACCTTCATTATGAAACTTTTAAACTACAGAGACCGTGACGCAGTGCTTAGAGCAGCCCGCGCTAAAGGGGACATTGCCTACGAGAATACCCGCATTTCATTCTATCCAGACTACTCCATCGATCTTCAAAAGCAAAGAGCATCCTTTATTAACGTGAAGAAAAAGCTACGAGATCAAGGTTTTGAATACGCTATGTTGTACCCCTCCAAACTAAGAGTCGTGGCTGACGACCGCACCCTTTTTTTCAACACGCCGCAAAGCGTATCTGACTGGTTGGATACCCTTCCCGCTGCTCAGCAATCTCCGACACGTTCTCAGCAGCGACAGGAGTAATGAGTAACTGTACTTTGTGTGACACTTTCAAGTTCAGCCATAGGCTGCCTCATGTTTACTGCCTCGCAGGTGTTACTGGCCAACTGCGACACATTATTGCACTCACTTTTTTGCGTTCCATTTTTTTATTTTTTGTCATGTGTCTGCCCTGCATAGCACCCCTATGCATTATGCCCTAGCTGACTCTACTTTATTTTTGATGGAACTTTGCTTCCGGGACCGAACTCCATGGGTAATAATCCCTATCCAGTTATGCTAGCCTGTTCAACCCTTCATATGGCCAGAACTTGCTCAACCTTTAATTGTTCTTTAACATATTTGCATTATATGTGTTCTTTTGCAAAGGTGCTAATAACTTTCTCCTTCGCTCTGCATTTCAATGCCCTTGAAAATATTACTATCTGGTGCTTGGGCAATATGCTCCTATTGTTAACATATTAGTATGCTGCCTGCTATGTATATCCGCCAGTGTTGGGGGGGGAATTTAATGTGCCTTAAGAGCGGGGGGAAGGGGGAGGGGTTCCTATACTGTCGATGTTCTTGCAATCTAGGGTAATTTTTTCGGTTTCCTTTCCCCTACGTACCATTCTCCGTACCCCTTTCCACTACTCCCTCTCCCACGCTTCTCTCCATCTCCTTCCCTACTCCCTCCTTCTCCTTCCCGCATCCCTCTCTGCCTTTCCTCCCCTATCTGGTCCTTTTCCTATAGTGTCATATGTGTACCTATGCAATCCTGTGCAAACGGTGGATTGCAGGTGTATTCCCTTACCAATGTTAGGGCGGGACGGGCCCTGAAATCGGAGCTGACTATATAGTCATCTCCCTTTTCCCGGCCAATCCCTGCTCTGTGTCATAAGTATTCTAACTATCTAATCTCTGAAGTGTTTATTCCTGGATATGCTGTATTAGGTCCTGTTGGGACTTCTGTTGGGTTATCCCCCAGCAGCCTCAGTCGTGATTACGATCTGCTGCTGTTGGTTTAACTAGTTTTGGGTATAAGGGTCTACTGTGTTTTAGGTAGACTAGGGTGGGTATGGGTTACTGGGTTTTAATTTTGTTCAAGGGTTTTACACAAGTACCCGACTATCTTTTACCTATTGAATGTGTATACACAGGCATTAAGTTACAAAACTTACATCATCAACAGCTTATTTTCTGTTTTCAGTGCTCTATGGGTTTAACTATAATACTTTTCCTATATCAAAATGCATTATCCATAAATGGCTACACGTAAATTAAATATAGTTAGCTGGAATGTGAGAGGCATGAATGACTCTATGAAAAGGCATATGATCCTAAACTACTTGAATAGGCATAGACCAGATGTGGTGGCACTTCAGGAAACGCATATTTGTGGAGGCAAGATATTGGCTCTCAGACGAGGATGGGTTGGCTGGTCCTTCCACTCCACCTTTTCACAATATTCACGTGGAGTTTCCCTTTTAATTAGGAAAACCCTATGTTTCCAGGCCCTGAATGTTAAAATAGACCAATTTGGTAGATATATTTTCCTTCACTGTAGAATTAATGGTATAGAAACGCTACTCCTTAATTTCTACATTCCCCCGCCATACTGTGCCATTATTCTTAAGGAAGGTTTGAAATATGTAACTCAGTTTCCTTGCTCCCAGGCAATATGGATGGGTGATTTTAACTCGGTGCTGAACCCTAGCCTTGACCGTGTCCCCCCGGGAGTTGATAAAAATACATCATTTGCTAATTTAATGACAGAGATCCACCTCACCGATGTTTGGCGTCACTTTCACCCGGCGGGTCAATTATATACGTGTTATTCCTCAACCTTTAGTACCTTTTCACGCCTTGACCACTTTTTTGTCACTCCCGAGTCCCTGAAATATGTACATGCTGTAGGTGTGCTACCACGTCTGGTCTCTGACCATACTCCTATTCTTCTGACCCTGGATTGGGGTCTAAAACCTCCTTTCCAGTTTTGGAAGCTGAATCCCTTTTGGCTGGACTTAATGATGAAGCCTGACCAGATACCTACGCACATAGATAATTTTCTTATGAATCACAGGGATGAGGATAATATACCACTGGTCTGGGAGACTTTTAAGGCTTATCTGCGTGGGGAATTGATGGGAGCTATAGCTAAATGTAAGGGAGATATTAAAGGAAAAGAAAAGGATCTCATGCTCAAATTGGAGCAAGCCAAGAGGCAATATGTAGAATGCCCCTCCCCTACAATTAAGGCCACTTGGCAAGGATTAGAGAGGCAGCACACCTCTACCTTGGAGGAACTAACCAAAAGCAGGCTCTTCTTTAATAAACAGGCTTTTTATGAACAGGGGGAGAGAGCGGGTACCCTTCTAGCCAAAATTTCTAAAGTATACGCCTCCCCTCCAGTTATCACACACATTAGCAACTCTATTGGTGAGATAGTTACAGGATGCGCTGCCATTAATGACACTTTCCGGGAATTTTATTCATCCCTTTACTCTAGTCAAACACATGCCACACAGACGAACTCTGAGATTTTTCTTTCAGAGACCACCCTCCCGAGACTGTCACCTGAGCAAATGGAATCTATGGAGGCACCCATAACACAAGATGAGATATCTATGGCTATTGCTAGCTTCCCTAACAAAAAGGCCCCAGGGTTGGATGGTCTCCCAATAGAAGTATATAAAAAATATTCCGACAACATAATTCCCTTGCTATTACAAGTATTTGAAGCTGCTTTTGATTCTGGATCTCTCCCCGATTCCATGAAAGAGGCCTTGATTATAGTAATACCTAAACCTGGCAAGGACCCCCTGCACTGTGAATCGTATCGCCCAATCTCCCTATTAACAGCTGACATCAAAATTCTTGCCAAAATACTCGCCATTCGTCTTAATTCAGTAATCTTATCATTAGTACATCCGGATCAAACTGGATTTATGCCCGGGAAAAATACAGCAATGAATATACGTCGTTTAATGACTAATCTACAGGCATCCCATTTAAATAGAGGTAATAGAATAGTGGCCTCCCTCGACATGGCAAAGGCCTTTGATACAGTGGAGTGGCCCTATCTTCAGGCAGTTCTTGCCAGGTTTGGATTCGGGGACAATTTCTGTAGGTGGGTCCAAATTTTATACAATATGCCTAGAGCTCGGGTGGGCACTAATGGGTGGATATCCAGTCCGTTTACTTTGGGTCGTGGAACTAGGCAGGGGTGCCCGCTCTCTCCGCTTCTATATGCCTTAGCAGTTGAGCCCTTGGCATGTCGCATTAGGGCACACCCCTTAATTCGTGGCCTCCGTACTATGCACACTGAAGAGAAAATTGGCCTCTACGCCGATGACACTGTTTTGTACCTGGAGGATCCTGATGTCTCCCTGGTGACAGCATTAAGCACGATAGAGGAATCTGGTTATTACTCAGGCCTCAAATTGAATAAATCTAAGTCTGTTCTGCTATATATTGATTCCCCTCCAGATGGGTCACCTCGGTCCTCAAATATCTTGCAGGTTGTTACGTCCTTTAAGTACTTAGGAGTGTGGATACACGTGGACCCTAAAATGTACTTGCAGGCGGAGGTTTTTCCCCTTCTTAATCATGTGCAATCGAAGTGCAAAGCCTGGTCCAAGCTATACTTAACAGTTGTGGGCAGAATAAATTTAGTAAAGATGATACTCCTTCCAAAAATTCTGTATGTTCTACATCAATCACCAGTGTATGTTCCTGTTGCTTTTTTCAAAAAACTCAAAACTCACCTTCTCTCCTGTATTTGGAACTGTAAAAGAGCCCGGGTTAAGTATTCCTTGTTAATTAATCCAAATGGTATGGGCGGCCTTGCTTTGCCCTCTATGCAGCATTATTATTTTGCAGCTCAATTGCAACATGTTGCCTCTTGGTTTTGCACTTCTAATTTGTACAATCCTGAAGCGCTAGGTTACACTGTTAACCCTTCATTAGACAATGTGGCATTGGACCTCCTTAGGGAAGTCATACCCCTACAGTCTCACCGCAATACTATACTGACTCAAGCCATGAGAGTGTGGAAGAGAATAGGTGGCTTATACAGTTCTACGTCCTACGATTTTCATACCCCCATTTGGAATAATCCAAACCTTTCGGAGTTCATTTCCATTCCAGACCAGACCTTCTGGCAAAAGAATGGGGTTGTATTCCTGGGTCAAATTGTTTCAAAACAAAGCATTATCTCCTTCCCCTTGCTAGTAGATAAGTTTCCTGCATTTACCCCTCATCATTTTCGTTATGTACAACTTGTGCATGCATTCCGTGCTCAGTTTAAAGGCAACAAGGTTGATATTCAGCCACACCCAATCTTACAATTAATTAAGCGAGGCCCCCAAAAACATCTGATAGGGGACATTTATAAGGAGCTGGTAGAGAGTAATGCACTTGACAGAACGCTTGACTCTAAGAATAGATGGGAAACTGCTGGCCTCTCTTTGAGTGAAGAGGACTGGGATGATGCACTGGAGGCGGTTAAAAAGGTTTCTTTATGTGTGAAGGATCGTGCCACTCAACTTTACATTCTTCATCAAACTTACTTACTACCTAAGCAAGTTGCCAAATACAATCCTAACGCTCAAGATGTATGCCCTAAATGTGCTATACCCTCCCCCTCCTTCCTTCACCTTATTTGGAGCTGTCCACAGGTTGATTCCTTTTGGAAGCAAGTCATCAGTTTCCTCCATGACAAAATGGGTTGTCCTGTAACCTCTGACCCAGTACTATGTGTACTTGGAGTAATACGAGATGAGGATTTAAGAGCTGCCACCAAAACCTTTATTAGAGAGACGTTATTTGCCGCCAGGCAAGAAATCGCCCTGCACTGGCTATCGCCAAACTCACCCCAACTTGCTTGCTGGATCAAACGCCTTGACAATGGTATCGCCTTTAAGAAACTTGTCTACACTCACAGGGAACGGTTACAACAATTCCATTTAGTGTGGGATAAATGGATTGATCGATAATGTGCCGGTTGCTGAGCGCACTGTTCTTTGGTGCGTTCTGTGCCCTCTTCTTAATATTCTTAATTGTTGAATACCAGACCACGTAATTAATAATGGAGGCACACTCTATATTTGTGTTAAATACCCCACCAATATTTACTCCTGTGTGATATTATATGAAGGATCTCTGACACTAATGTTACGGTAAATGTCTCTCATATTTACTTACAAAGATTAATATGTTTACTTAGCTATTTATTGCACTGTACAGTTGTTTTGTAACCCCTGACATGTTACCCTTTTCATGCTGTTTTGCTCAATGTAGTGCCTGTGTACACTTTTCTACTGCTTTTTCAAATAAACTCGTTTTGGTTAAAAAAAAAAAAATGTGTGGAGTTGGAGGGAAACACGATCAGAGGCGTGGGAGGGTTTGGATGGGCGGGGCTGTCGTCTGGAGAGTGTGTCTGGGGGCCAATGGGGTATTGCCATGTGTGAGGCTCTTACTGGTGGCTAATAGAGAGCTGCCACATATTACATGTTTATGCTGATGTGTTAGGGCAGAGAGGGTGGGCGGGGGTGACGTGTGTGGATTGAAGGCCAATCCACTGCGGGTGGGCGTGTTCGTGGGGCGGCCTAGAAACGGCCTGGATGCCGCCCCACGTGGATGCGTGTATTGCGCAGGCGTAATGCGCACTGTCCACGTCACCCTCTACATAACGGCGTGACGTCTAGGGCGCTGGGCGGTGTCGATACGGGTGTGCATGCGTCCTAATTGACGCAATACGCGTGTGGTATAGGGCGCATGCGCGGTGGCGATCCGCCATAGTGGAAAGGGGCAAGTTGCCCATATCCATGTATTATGTCTGTATGTATGGAGAAAGATAGGATTAGCGATCAGCGTTACCTAATAGAGATAGATAGGAACATAACAGTGAAACTACTCAGTACATAATCCATGTAAATAGGAACTATTTGATCTAGAAGACGTTTACAACAATCGTATTAGACTGCTTTGTATAGGTGGTGCCATCAAGTGGCAAAGAGTTGTATGGCACATTAAAACATATTCTTATGCTGATTTGAATGGTGAATGAGCTAACATACGGTGGGGATTGTGCCCTGTTGTATAGATAATAAAGATAAATATTAATGACCTAAGAACATAATTCACATAAACACATGCACGCAATATGCACAGAAAACTTAAAAAGCTCATCAGAATAAAACAAGGTAAACAGGGTACATGATTATAAAAGAGCTATATAGTTAGTCCACAGTGCAAATGTGGTCACAATGGGACCGTAATCGAAAGTGCTTGTAAGCATCGAGATTTCTGTATCATTATGTATAAGTACCAGCAACAGACTTAATAAAACAAGAATAAAAATAGGGATAAAAGAGAGCGACTGGTTAAAAGAAAAACGGAGTAGGGGTGTTCAATAAATTTTTTCTAGTACCTCATTTAGGTCCTCTGGGATGAGGGTTTTGAGGGTTAGGATCCAATACATTTCGTATTTTTTCAAATGTTCGGAGGCCTTTGATGTTTTGACATCCACTGAGTCAATTAGTGTGATATTGAAGAAAAGAGGATTGTGTTCGTGGTGAGTGCTAAAGTGCCGTGATACGCTGTGAAGGGGGAACTTGTTAATGATGTTTCGTTTATGTTGTCCGATTCTGCACTGCACAAATTGAGTGGTTCTCCCCACGTACTGGAGGCGGCAGGGACATGAAATGAGATAAATGATATACTTGGATTCACATGAAAGGTGTTTTTTTATGGGGTATTCAATACCTGTACTGGTTGATGTAAAAGATGGGCCGGAATTTATGAATTGCGATGCTAAGCACCGGTTTTTCATGCACGGGAAGCAGCCAGGCTCCTGTGGTGGTTGGGTGATGAGAGAAAAGGAATTGGTTGGTGTGCGCAGTTTACTGGGTGCTAAAATATTACGAAGATTAGGAGCCCTTCTGAAGGTAAGTGTTGGTGTTTTGGGTAACGAAGGTCGCAGAAAGGGGTCCTGTAAAAGGATATCCCATCTGTTTTTGAGTATATTGCGTATGGTAATGTGTTGGGCATTGTAACAAGTGATGAATCTTGGTGGGTCGATTTTATTGGCCTGTGGAGTCATGTTTGAGGGTGGGTGTGGGTGTTTGGCTCTGTGCTTGGCGTCCTTAATGAGTTTTTTGGGGTACTGACGGTCTATGAATTTTCTGGTGAGTATTTCAGATTGTAAATCGAATTGTAATGGATCTGTGCAATTTCTGTGAATTCTTCTGTACTGACTGTAGGGAGTGTTAGTTATCCATGGGTGGTGGTGGAAACTGTTGAAATGTATATAATTATTGGCGTCAACTGGTTTGAAATATGTCTTGGTTTTGATATGGTTTGATTCGATGTATAATGTGAGGTCTAGGAATTCTATGGATGAGGGGTGGTGGTGATATGTAAACTGTAGTTCTGCCGGGTTGGAGTTAAGATAACTAATGAATTTTGGAATGAGAAGGACATCGCCTTTCCAGATGAAAATGAGGTCGTCTAACGCTTGTAAAATATTATATTGTTAGCAAATTGGTTATGTGGTTGAAATATTGATCTTTCTAGGAGGCCCATGGTGAGGTTGGCGTATGAGGGGGCGAATGAACTGCCCATTGCCGTACTGCTTGTTTGTTGGTAAATTTTGTCATTAAAAGAGAAAATATTATTCTGAAGTATAAATTCTGTGCATTGTAGGAGGAAGGTTTGTTGTGTGGGGGGCATTAGTGGATTGGTGGCTAGGGCATGTTGTAGGGCTTGGAGACCGTAGGAGTGGGGTATGTTTGTATAGAGAGCTGTGACGTCACATGTGAGCCAGACAAAGTCTGTCTGCCTCTATACAAACATACCCCACTCCAGCGGTCTCCAAGCCCTACAACATGCCCTAGTCACCAATCCACTAATGCCCCCCACACAACAAACCTTCCTCCTACAATGCGCAGAATTTATACTTCAGAATAATATTTTCTCTTTTAACCACTTAAGGACTGCAGTCATAAAACCCCTTAAGGACCAGAGCCTTTTTTTCCATTCGGACCACTGCAGCTTTCACGGTTTATTGCTCAGTCATACAACCTACCACCTAAATGAATTTTACCTCCTTTTCTTGTCACTAATACAGCTTTCTTTTGATGCTATTTGATTGCTGCTGCGAGTTTTACTTTTTATTATATTCATCAAAAAAGACATGAATTTTGTCAAAAAAATGACTTTTTCAAATTTCTGTGCTGACATTTTTCAAATAAAGTAAAATTTCCTATACATTTGAGCGCGAAAGTTATGCTGCTACATGTCTTTGATAAAAAAAAAACCATTCAGTGTATATTTATTGGATTGGGTAAAAGTTATAGCGTTTACAAACTATGGTGCAAAAAGTGAATTTTCCCATTTTCAAGCATCTCTGACTTTTCTGCGCACCTGTCAGGTTTCATGAGGGGCTAAAATTCCAGGATAGTACAAATACCCCCCAAATGACCCCATTTTGGAAAGAAGACATCCCAAAGTATTCAGTGAGAGGCATGGTGAGTTCATTGAAGATTTTATTTTTTGTCACAAGTTAGCGGAAAATGACACTTTGTGACAGAAAAAAAAAAAAGTTTCCATTTCTTCTAACTTGCGACAAAAAAAAAATGAAATCTGCCACGGACTCACTATGCTCCTCTCTGAATACCTTGAAGTGTCTACTTTCCAAAATGGGGTCATTTGTGGAGTGTGTTCACTGTCCTGGCATTTTGGGGGGTGCCTAATTGTAAGCACCCCTGTAAAGCCTAAAGATGCTCATTGGACTTTGGGCCCCTTAGCGCAGTTAGGCTGCAAAAAAGTGCCACACATGTGGTACCGCCGTACTCAGGAGAAGTAGTATAATGTGTTTTGGGGTGTATTTTTACACATACCCATGCTGGGTGGGAGAAATATCTCCGTAAATGACAATTTTTTTATTTTTTTTACACACAATTGTCAATTTATAGAGATATTTCTCCCACTCAGCATGGGTATGTGGAAAAATACACCCCAAAACACATTATACTACTTCTCCTGAGTACGGCGATACCACATGTGTGGCACTTTTTTGCACCCTAACTGCGCTAAGGGGCCCAAAGTCCAATGAGTACCTTTAGGATTTCACAGGTCATTTTGAGAAATTTCGTTTCAAGACTGCTCCTCACGGTTTAGGGCCCCTAAAATGCCAGGACAGTATAGGAATCCCACAAATTACCCCATTTTAGAAAGAAGACACCCCAAGGTATTCCATTAGGAGTATGGTGAGTTCATAGAAGATTTTTTTTTTTGGTCACAAGTTAGCGGAAATTGATTTTAATTGTTTTTTTTCACAAAGTGTCATTTACCGCTAACTTGTGACAAAAATAAAATCTTCTATGAACTCACCATACTCCTAACGGAATACCTTGGGGTGTCTTCTTTCTAAAATGGGGTCATTTGTGGGGTTCCTATACTGCCCTGGCATTTTAGGGGCCCTAAACCGTGAGGAGTAGTCTTGAAACCAAATGTCGCAAAATGACCTGTGAAATCCTAAAGGTACTCATTGGACTTTGGGCCCCTTAGCGCACTTAGGGTGCAAAAAAGTGCCACACATGTGGTACCGCCGTACTCAGGAGAAGTAGTATAATGTGTTTTGGGGTGTATTTTTACACATACAGATGCTAGGTGGGAGAAATATCTCTGTAAATGACAATTATTTGATTTTTTTTACACACAATTGTCCATTTACAGAGAGATTTCTCCCACCCAGCATGGGTATGTATAAAAATACACCCCAAAACACATTATACTACTTCTTCTGAGTACGGCGATACCACATGTGTGACACTTTTTTGCAGCCTAACTGTGCTAAGGGGCCCAAAGTCCAATGAGTACCTTTAGGATTTCACAGGTCATTTTGAGACATTTGGGTTCAAGACTACTCCTCACGGTTTAGGGCCCCTAAAATGCCAGGGCAGTATAGGAACCCCACAAGTGACCCCATTTTAGAAAGAAGACACCCCAAGGTATTCCGTTAGGGGTATGGTGAGTTCATAGAAGATTTTATTTTTTGTCACAAGTTAGTGAAAAATGACACTTTGTGAAAAAAACAATAAAAATCCAATTTCTGCTAACTTTTTACAAAAAATAAAATCTTCTATGAACTCATCATACACCTAACAGAATACCTTGGGGTGTCTTCTTTCTAGAATGGGGTCATTTGTGGGGTTCCAATACTGCCCTGGCATTTTAGTGGCCCTAAACCGTGAGGAGTAGTCTTGAACCCAAATGTCTCAAAATGACCTGTGAAATCCTAAAGGTACTCATTGGACTTTGGGCCCCTTAGCACAGTTAGGCTGCAAAAAAGTGTCACACATGTGGTATCGCCGTACTCAGAAGAAGTAGTATAATGTGTTTTGTGGTGTATTTTTACATATAACCATGCTGGGTGGGAGGAATATCTCTGTAAATGACACATTTTTGATTTTTTTTTTACACACAATTGTCCATTTACAGAGAGATTTCTCCCACCCAGCATGGGTATGTGTAAAAATACACCACAAAACACATTATACTACTTCTCCTGAGTATGGCAATACTACATGTGTGACACTTTTTTGCAGCCTAGGTGCGCTAAGGGGCCCAACGTCCTATTCACAGGTCATTTTGAGGCATTTGTTTTCTAGACTACTCCCCACGGTTTAGGGCCCCTAAAATGCCAGGGCAGTATAGGAACCCCACAAGTGACCCCATTTTAGAAAGAAGACACCCCAAGGTATTCCGTTAGGGGTATGGTGAGTTCATAGAAGATTTTATTTTTTGTCAAAAGTTAGTGAAAAATGACACTTTGTGAAAAAAACAATAAAAATCCAATTTCCGCTAACTTTTGACAAAAAATAAAATCTTCTATGAACTCATCATACACCTAACAGAATACCTTGGGGTGTCTTCTTTCTAAAATGGGGTCACTTGTGGGGTTCCTATACTGCCCTGGCATTTTACGGGCCCAAAACTGTGAGTAGTCTGGAAACCAAATTTCTCAAAATGACTGTTCAGGGGTATAAGCATCTGCAAATTTTGATGACAGGTGGTCTATGAGGGGGCAAATTTTGTGGAAACGGTCATAAGCAGGGTGGCCTCTTAGATGACAGGATGTATTGGGCCTGATCTGATGGATAGGAGTGCTAGGGGGGTGACAGGAGGTGATTGATGGGTGTCTCAGGGGGCGGTTAGAGGGGAAAATAGATGCAATCAATGCACTGGGGAGGTGATCGGAAGGGGGTCTGAGGGGGATCTGAGGGTTTGGCCGAGTGATCAGGAGCCCACACGGGGCAAATTAGGGCCTGATCTGATGGGTAGGTGTGCTAGGGGGTGACAGGAGGTGATTTATGGGTGTCTCAAGGTGTGATTAGAGGGGGGAAATAGATGCAAGCAATGCACTAGCGAGGTGATCAGGGCTGGGGTCTGAGGGCGTTCTGAGGTGTGGGCGGGTGATTGGGTGCCCGCAAGGGGCAGATTAGGGTCTAATCTGATGGGTAACAGTGACAGGTGGTGATAGGGGGTGATTGATGGGTAATTAGTGGGTGTTTAGAGGAGAGAAGAGATGTAAACACTGCACTTGGGATGTGATCTGATGTCGGATCTGCGGGCGATCTATTGGTGTGGGTGGGTGATCAGATTGCCCGCAAGGGGCAGGTTAGGGGCTGATTGATGGGTGGCAGTGACAGGGGGTGATTGATGGGTGGCAGTGACAGGGGGTGATTGATGGGTGATTGACAGGTAATCAGTGGGTTATTACAGGGGAGAACAGATGTAAATATTGCACTGGCGCACTGGCGAATTGATAAGGCGGGGGTCTGAGGGCAATCTGAGCGTGTGGGCGGGTGATTGGGTGCCCGCAAGGGGCAGATTAGGGTCTAATCTGATGGGTAACAGTGACAGGTGGTGATAGGGAGTGATTGATGGGTAATTAGTGGGTGTTTAGAGGAGAGAAGAGATGTAAACACTGCACTTGGGAGGTGATCTGATGTCGGATCTGCGGGCGATCTATTGGTGTGGGTGGGTGATCAGATTGCCCGCAAGGGGCAGGTTAGGGGCTGATTGATGGGTGGCAGTGACAGGGGGTGATTGATGGGTGGCAGTGACAGGGGGTGATTGACAGGTGATCAGTGGGTTATTACAGGGAAGAACGGATGTAAATAATGCACTGGCGAATCGATAAGGGGGGGTTTGAGGGCAATCTGAGCGTGTGGGCGGGTGATTGGGTGCCCGCAAGGGTCTAATCTGATGGGTAAAAGTGACAGGTGGTGATAGGGGGTGATTGATGGGTGATTGATGGGTAATTAGTGGGTGTTTAGAGGAGAGAATAGATGTAAACAATGGATTTGGGAGGTGATCTGATGTCGGATCTGCGGGCGATCTATTGGTGTGGGTGGGTAATCAGATTGCCCGCAAGGGGCAGGTTAGGGGCTGATTGATGGGTGGCAGTGACAGGGGGTGATTGACAGGTGATTGACAGGTGATTGACAGGTGATCAGGGGGGATAGATGCATACAGTACACAGGGGGGGGGGGGTCTGGGGGGGTCTGGGGAGAATCTGAGGGGTGGGGGGGTGATCAGGAGGGAGCAGGGGGCAGTTTAGGGACTAAAAAAAAAATAGCGTTGACAGATAGTGACAGGGAGTGATTGATGGGTGATTAGGGGGGTGATTGTGTGCAAACGGTGGTCTGGGGGGTGGGCAGGGGGGGGGTCTGAGGGGTACTGTGGGCGATCAGGGGGCAGGGGGGGCAGATCAGTGTGTTTGGGTGCAGACTAGGGTGGCTGCAGCCTGCCCTGGTGGTCCCTCGGACACTGGGACCACCAGGGCAGGAGGCAGCCTGTATAATACACTTTGTAAACATTACAAAGCGTATTATACGCTTCCTATCCGGCGATCGTCGGGTTAACAACCCGCCGGCGCTTCCGATTGGCCGGCGGGTTGACGTCGCGGGTGGGCGGAGCCTATTGCCGGCGGATGCGCGCGCATCCCAGCGCGCGATCCCCGGCCAGAGAGTGCCCCAGGACCTGACGCCAATCTGCGTTACGTGGTCCTGGGGCTGCCACTTTGCCGCCGCCAATATGAAGTAGGCGGTCGGCAAGTGGTTAATGACAAAAGTTACCACCAAACAAGCGGTACGGCAATGGGCAGTTCATTCGCCCCCTCATACGCCAACCTCACCATGGGCCTCCTAGAAAGATCAATATTTCACCGACATAACCCATTTGCCAACAATATAATATTTTACAAGCGTTATATAGACGACCTCATTTTCATCTGGAAAGGCGATGTCCTTCTCATTCCAAAATTCATTAGTTATCTCAACTCCAACCCAGCAGAACAACAGTTTACATATCACCACCACCCCTCATCCATAGAATTCCTAGACCTCACATTATACATCGAATCAAACCATATCAAAACCAAGACATATTTCAAACCAGTTGACGCCAATAATTATATACTTTTCAACAGTTTCCACCACCACCCATGGATAACTAACACTCCCTACAGTCAGTACAGAAGATTTCACAGAAATTGCACAGATCCATTACAATTCGATTTACAATCTGAAATACTCACCAGAAAATTCATAGACCGTCAGTACCCCAAAAAACTCATTAGGGACGCCAAGCACAGAGCCAAACACCCACACCCTCCCTCAAACATGACTCCACAGGCCAATAACATCGACCCACCAAGATTCATCACTCGTTATAATGCCCAACACATTACCATACGCAATATAATCAAAAACAGATGGGATATCCTTTTACAGGACCCCTTTCTGCGACCTTCGTTACCCAAAACCCCATCAGTTACCTTCAGAAGGGCTCCCAATCTTCGTAATATTTTAGCACCCAGTAAACTGCGCACACCAACCAATTCCTTTTCTCTCACCACCCAACCACCACAGGAGCCTGGCTGCTTCCCGTGCATGAAAAACCGGTGCTTAGCATGCCAATTCATAAAATCCGGCCCATCTTTTACATCAACCAATACAGGTATTGAATACCCCATAAAAACACCTTTCATGTGAATCCAAGTATATCATTTATCTCATTTCATGTCCCTGCCGCCTCCAGTACGTGGGGAGAACCACTCAATTTGCGCGGTGCAGAATCGGACAACATAAACGAAACATCATTAACAAGTTCCCCCTTCACAGCGTATCACGGCACTTTAGCACTCACCACGAACACAATCCTCTTTTCTTCAATATCACACTAATTGACTCAGTGGATGTCAAAACATCAAAGGCCTCCGAACATTTGAAAAAATACGAAATGTATTGGATCCTAACCCTCAAGACCCTCATCCCAGAGGGCCTAAATGAGGTACTAGAAAACATTTATTGAACACCCCTACTCCGTTTTTCTTTTAACCAGTCGCTCTCTTTTATCCCTATTTTTATTCTTGTTTTATTAAGTCTGTTGCTGGTACTTATACATAATGATACAGAAATCTCGATGCTTACAAGCACTTTCGATTACGGTCCCATTGTGACCACATTTGCACTGTGGACTAACTATATGGCTCTTTTATAATCATGTACCCTGTTTACTTTGTTTTATTCTGATGAGCTTTTTAAGTTTTCTGTGCATATTGCGTGCATGTGTTTATGTGAATTATGTTCTTAGGTCATTAATATTTATCTTTATTATCTATACAACAGGGCACAATCCCCACCGTATGTTAGCTCATTCACCATTCAAATCAGCATAAGAATATGTTTTAATGTGCCATACAACTCTTTGCCACTTGATGGCACCACCTATACAAACCTGCTTGTTCTTAACACCTATATTTTTGAAAATTCATAAATAATTATTTTTAACTTTTATTTTAAAAGGCTGCAACAGAGCTTCGGAGGAATGGCACTAACATGAGCTTCTCATTCCTGAATTATGCTCAATCTAGCCAGTGTCGAAGCTGGCAGGACAGTTCAGTGAGTTATGCTGCTGGAGCACTTGTGGTGCATTGAAGCACTGAACGCTCAGGAATGCCACCTAGAAACAATGCTGACACAACCTTTTTCTTTACCGCAGTGGGGATCATAACCAAGCAGTAACACAGCACTGCTATTCTCTTGGAATTAAGAGGATCTTCAACCCAACATATGTTCTCCTACTTTCTGTTTTAGGTGTAGTCCTATCATGATTTTGTTTTTTTCTGACTCAATTAAAAGTTCTTGGTTATTATATAATAGTTGTGTCAACATGTTTCTGACCTTCAAAACAACTGATGGTGACAGAATATTAAATTATAGTTATTTGGCACAACTTGGCCTGTACCATAACCTGAATTTGCACTGTTTGCAAATATGTGCACATGTACTCTGCTTTCAGAATAGTTTTGCAAGTTGTAAAATGAAACTAAATGATAAAAAGGTAAAAGCTTTTTTTAATAAAAATGCATTTATAAAAGTATCCTCTAATCTTGCATTAGAAAATAATACAATTTATGTATAGTCGGTTACTACTTGTGTTGTACAACAAAATACCTTCTATTTTAGTTGCTAATAAAGGGCTACACGAATCAACTGGTGTGTGTGTGTGTGTGTGTGTGTTTTATTTTTTGTTTTATGCCCCACCCCCTCCATATTTTCCATAGAGTTCATTAGAGTGTTACAGCACTAAATGAAATGTTTAATTCCATAAGGTGACAATCCACAAAGCCTGGTTGAAATTATGTGCAAATAATTAAGCTATGTGTGAGGAAGGTTTTTGTATCAGTACCCCACTGTGTTACAGTGTAAAAACACTAATGCTGAGGAAAAGGTTTTCTGTCCAGCTCAGCCCTATAACATTGCAGGGTTTGTTGGCTAACCTTATTTCAGCTTGCACAAATATCCATATCCAAAATATAATTGTGCAAAACACATGGGCCCTTATTTGGTTAATTTTTCTCCTGTGTTTTCTGCTAGGACATACATTTTAATATTCTCTTTAACCGCTGCAGCCTATATGGACGAGCAAGCTCGTCCAGGCAGCGGCAGCTGAAGTCTATCTGGACGAGAGTCCACGTCCAGGCGCACTTCCGCGTGTGCGCGCGCGGTGCGCGCTCGTCCCCGTCGGCTTACAAGCCGTGCTGTTTTGTGAAGAGGAGCCAGCGCTCCTCTGAGCCAATCAGAGCAAAGGAAGTAAAGAATTCACATAGTTACATCCAGTAACAATGTGAATTCTTAATAATGTTTGTAAATAAAACGTTTCCCTCTCTCTGTCTCTCAGCTCCTGTCACACAGATCAATCACTGTTCTGTGGTGACAGGAGCTGAGAGACAGACTGACAGATAAACTGGTAGGACTTTCTTTTAATAAAATGTGCCCCCCATCCCTGAATTTTTAACCCCATAACTGCCCAGAATCCCTGATTCTCCCTCTCCTTGGCCATTTATTCCCTACAGATCTATTGATCACTGATCTATTGTGATCTTTTTCTTACTATCTGTTACTATCTATACTCTACTGTCCTCCCTTCCCCCTCTCTCTCTACCCCCTCTACAACCCCCCTCTACACCCCCTCCCCCAAAAAAAAAAAATATCTTTCTATCGCTTTATATTTTTTATCTTTATCTATCCCTTTCTAAATAATGGCGAGGAGGCTCTATTCTGTGGTGGAGGCTGCCGCCATCCTCCAGCAGAGCAGCAGCGAGGATGAGTCAGGTAGTGATTGGCTCCCTCCGTCCGGCTCTGGTTCAGGATCTGAATCTTCAGAGTCCGAAGGGCCGCCATCACGCCGCTTGAGGAGGGACCCAAGCCCTGAGTCCGCTGATGAGGGACCATCAGGACTGTTCACAGCAGGGGCTCCGTGGGCGACCCAGCATCGGGCTCCGTGGGCGACCCAGCAGAGGGCTCCGTGGGCGACCCAGCAGAGGGCTCCGTGGGCAACCCAGCAGAGGGCTCCGTGGACAACCCCGCTGCTGCTAGCAGCAGTGCGCCAGGGGAGCTAGGCGCAGACAGGGTAGGCAGCCACAGGTGCCTCGCAGGCAGGAGGTACCGCTTAATATGTTAAATGGCACCTGGGAACCCCCTAATTATGCTGCGCCCAACATCCCACCCTTCACAGCCACCGTTGGTGTGTCAGTGGCCATTGTCAATCAGGCACCAATTGACATTTTCCAGCTTTTCATGACAGAGGCAATGTGGGAGCATTTAGTAGAGCAAACTAATTTATTTGCTCTACAATTTTTAGCTGACCACCCCACCAACTATATCACCAGAAAATGGCACCCCACCAACGTGCCTGAAATTAAGGCTTATGTAGGCCTCATGCTCAGCATGAGCATCACCCCAAAGCCCCAGATAAAAATGTACTGGTCCAGGGACCTTTATCATAATGCACTCATAATCCAGCAATAATGCGCTGGCAGCGTTTTGAGCTGTTGTCAAAGTTTTTTCACCTAAATGACAACACGCAAAGTGTGAATCATACCGACCCTGACCATGACAGACTGTTTAAATTGAGACCCCTGTTGACCCACCTAAGTGCAGTGTTCATGGATGTATATACCCCACACCGGGAAATAGCTGTGGACGAATCCCTGGTACCGTTTCATGGGAGACTTTCCATGAAACAGTACATCCCAAACAAGAGGGCAAGATGTGGGGTGAAAATTTATAGGGCATGCGAGAGTGGCACTGGCTATACCTTCACTTTTAAAATTTATGAAGGCAAAGACTCCATTCTGCAGCCAGCTGGGTGCCCTGAGTACATTAGCACCAGTGGCAAAATAGTGGTGGACCTACTGAATCCACTTCTCCACCAAGGCTACCACGTCTACTTGGACAACTTTTATACAAGTGTGCCACTGTTCAAGTTCCTCTTCTCAGTCCAGACTGGCGCATGACTGGTGAGAGCAAACCGTAAAGGCCTCCCCCCACAGGTAGTAAATAAAAAAACTATGCAGAGGAGAGTCCTACGCACTCAGATCTGAAGAGCTCCTGGCATTAAAGTTCCACGACAAGCGGGAGGTGATGATGCTATCCACCATCCATACTGAGGCCACAGTTCTTGCCACATCCAGAACGGAACAACGTACAAAGCCAGAGGCCATAGTCGCCTACAATAAAAATATGGGAGCAGTGGACTTATCAGACCAAGTCTTGGCGCCTTATTTATTAAGAAGAAGAAGGAAAGCATGGTACAAAAAAATAACATTCTTCTTGTTGCAGATGACCATGCACAATGCATTTGTGGTCTATCTAAAAACCACCACAACACCAACAAGCCAACTGATGATCTTTCTTGAGTTCCAGATTCAAGTCCACAAGTCCCTAATGTATTCCCCTGGCCAAATTGCACAACAGGATCCTATCCATTTGGAGAACTCAATTAGACTGAGGGAGAGACATTTTCCTGAATTAATTCCCCCCAATGAAGTGAAAAAAAGCCCCCCTGAGAAGACGCAGAGTGTGTGTGAAACACAAGAGACGGTGTGAGTCATGGTATTTTTGCCCAGATTGCCCCTCAGCCCCAGCACTGTGTGTTATCAAGTGCTTTAGGGCATACCACACACTTGCAGATTACTAATTTATTTTTTTTATTTTTTTTGTGTTTTTGTTTCTCTCTTTTTTTGTGGTTTTTTTTCTTTACCTGGACATATTTGACTGGCATTTTCCCCCTTCCTATATACTCATGTAACTTACAGACCCTCAAAGGAGCTCACATTTGGCATACCCCTATGTTTTGGGGGTGTTGGCGGAAACTGAATTTTTTGAGGAAAAAGAAAACACAAAGTAAGTTCAAAATTGAACTTTGGACCCTGCTGCTCCCATCTTCTGACTCTAGGATCTGCTTGACCCCTGACTTATGGCCTCTGGCTTTTCTCTAATTCTGCAAGACATCCAATGGTAAGTTCCAATGTATTTGTTATCACTGTGAAGAGAAGTGATATATTCAAATTAGCCACATTTTGGATTTTTTATAACCAGGGCAATGTGAAAATTCCTTTTGCAGTGTTCCTTTGAGAAGGTAGCTCTCAAAATACCTACTGATGAATAGCCCTGGTTGTTAGCCTTCTATGATGGTGTCATGTGCGGTCTTTGTTTGATTCCAATCTCTCCTGGGAATATGCAAACAAACAATAGCTCTGCAACAATTAGTGCAAAAAAATAGTGCACATTGGGTATAATTGATTGCTGCACACAACCATTTGTTACTAAGTAAGGCATATGTTGTATCATTTTAACCGTGATGAGCTGTAGAATACATTTTGGTGTGTTTTAGGACTGAGGCCTAAGTCATCAGATTTTTTTATAGTGCCAAAGTGAAAAAAAGATTTAAAAAAATATCATTTTACAAGTTATGATTCAATTTTAGCAAAACCGCAGAAGTCCAATTGTTTCAAAATATGTGTATCTCAGTAGGCCTGGGTCTCTAGTTTTCAGAATGGTGACATTTGTGACCTGTTTCAAATGTTCTGACACTCCAGGGGCTTTGCGAACAAAGAATGACTGTATTACTTTTGTTGCAAAAAATGGCCTTGAAAATTGCATTAGTGCTGCTCATGGTTAACAGAGTATTGTGTGGCCAAGAAGCTATCTGATTATGTGTATAGGGTATCATTTTCACCGGGACAAGCAAGAGAATAGTATTTGGGGTCTTTGAGAGACAAAAACTATGTCAAGTGTTTTTTTTTGTGCCAAAGTGAAAAAAGATGTAAAAAAATACCATTTTCCAAGTTATGATTCAATTTTAGCAAAACCGCAGAAGTCCAATTGTTTCAAAATATGTGTATCTCAGTAGGCCTGGGTCTCTAGTTTTCAGAATGGTGACATTTGTGACCTGTTTCAAATGTTCTGACACTCCAGGGGCTTTGCGAACAAAGAATGACTGTATTACTTTTGTTGCAAAAAATGGCCTTGAAAATTGCATTAGTGCTGCTCATGGTTAACAGAGTATTGCGTGGCCAAGAAGCTATCTGATTATGTGTATAGGGTATCATTTTCACCGGGACAAGCAAGAGAATAGTATTTGGGGTCTTTGAGAGATTAGGCATATGTGATGTGGTTTTGTTTTAGCAGCAAATGAAATGAAAAGCAATGCAATTGTTATTTTCATATACTCTGCACCAAACTAATACACTTGTAAAAAAAACACCAAAAGTGACAGAATTGAAAAGTGAATACTTAAATAGTTACCTTAGGGACTCAGCTTTTTAAATATGTATGTCATGAGGATGTATTACTGTTTTTTGTTCAAATAAAGGCTTGTAATCATTGGTAGTGTGCAATGAGAAAACAAAAAACAACATAGAAAAAATGCACCTTTATTTCCAAATAACATATTGTCACCATACTATGTACTAGGGACATAATTTAAATCTTGTGATAACCACGACAAATAGGCAGATAAAATGTGTGGGTAAAATGTTCAGTAGCATTGTTCATTTTAAAACTATAGAGGCTGGAATTGGAGAAATAGTGTATTTTTTCATTTTTTCCCTCGTTTTTCTCTTTAAAAAACATAGATATTTTAGTAGTTACTAAAAACAAATGTCACCCCCCAAAAGCCAAATTTGTGGTGAAAAAAACAAGATCTAAATAATTTATGTGTGATGAGTAGTGATAAAGATATTAGCGAATGAATGAGAGCAGCGCTGACAGGGGAAAATTGCTTCAGTCCTTAAGGTGAAAATAGCTGTGAGGCTGAACCGGTTAAAATAACTTTTCAGCACTTTGCAATTTAAATGGTGCAATAAACTTTGGGGGCTTTGAGTGGAGGGCAGGATAACCCTGGATCATGGTTGACGTGAAATCCCTCTACTCATGTATCCCACACAATTTGGCCCTGCAAGCTCTGAAACATGATTTGGGGAGATATTCAGACTTCTCAGTAGACCTCCAGACTTTCATCCTTGATTCCGTCCGAGGTCCTGGCCCATAACTACTACTGTTTGATGGTCGCTTCTACCTCCAGAGGCATGGCGCCTCCATGGGAGCAAAGTTCTCTCCATCCCTGGCAAATTTGTATGAGGGAGGAGAGCCACATTTTAGGAGGTGGTTGCAGCCACATGGAGAGTGTTGTGTGGTACGGGAGGTACATTGACGATCTGTTGTTGGTGTGGAAGGGGAGTCCCTGTGATGTGCAGTTCTTGGTGGAGCACTTTAATGCGAATGGAATGAATCTACAGTTTACATTTGAATATGGTAGTGTCTCCATCAACTATATCGCACGGCTCAAAAAATGGGAAGAGATGGTCAAATGGGATGACAGAATGGATTATACTTCATATTATACACATAATAACAACACTCTCATGCATCATGCCAACAATATTGAAATTCGAAGAAAAAAGTGAGAATTGGCTATTGTGTACATGAGAAATTGCAATATAACTTTATTCAATATCAAAATCTAAAAAATCCTCTATTACACTCTACAAATACTATGAAAAATCTATTAAAAGGTATGCTCAATCTCACCGGGCCCCCACCTGTCTTTGCCCCTGGGCACCGCCCCGCCGTCTACCACCATATGTTGAAGCGCTTTGTGCTTCCTGGTGGGATTGGTGGGACGCATTTGCGCTCCATGGGGCTCACGCCTGCGCGTCCACACTGTGCACCGATGGGCGTGTGTTGTGACGCATGTCCGTCCTGCACGTCCTGGCTGCACATTGGTGGACGCCGGCTGTGATGCAGGCGGGGAGGGGCGGGATCTTGATACACGAGATGGATTCAAATACGCCATTACGGCGTTCACAGTATGTATTTGCTGTCTGCCTTTGAAAAAGCCGCGAGAGGCGGCAAAACATGTCAGGCTACTCTGACAGCGTCTAGCTCTCCCGGGCACCACCTTGGAACTATTGTACCCACTGAACCTTTCCTGGACACTACGGATCCCAGCAACAGGACGGTAATTATGGAATGCCACCTGACATATGCTTAAGCTGCTCGGCAACTGTTTTCTTTCCATCATTGCTGCATCTGCTTCATTTGCCACGCTGTGCACGCTCTCTGCAACTAGCACCCAGGTGTTATGCCTTGTATCAAATGTCCATTTATCTCAACTTTCCCTGCGAATGGGGGACACCTAAGACTTCTATTTGGATATTATATGAACTGTTGCCTGGGCTGACATGTGATGTTATCTGCTTGACAAGCTTTATGCTATGCACGTTCTGTTATTAGCACCCAGGTGCTAAGCTTTGCATCAAACGTCCTTTGTCTCAAATTTCCCTGCGATTGGGGGATACCTAAAGATCTTCTGGATACTATATGAACTGTTGCCTGTGCTGATATTTGATGTCTTTTGCTCACTAACATCTTGGCTTGATAAACTTTAGCTGTGCATATGCCTGGCTCACTTCATCTTATTGCATGCAAGAAATTTATATCCTAACCCCATGCTTTGAGAACTGTTGCAGCTGCACATTCTGGATTACTTCAAGATATTTCATCATATGCTTTACTGCATGCTAAGGTCCATTCCATCTTGCTCTTGGAGTCAATTTCAGCAACAACATTAATGTCAGGGGATTCATTAGTTAATGTGCATTTCTACCTTCCTGTGGGCATTTGACTCTCGACCCTTATGAGTGGGACTCCTTTTATAGTTTTTTGAGGACTGCAGCCTCAATGTTTTTGTTCCCTCAACTGGGGGCCCGGTGAGATTGAGCATACCTTTTAATAGATTTTTCATAGTATTTGTAGAGTGTAATAGAGGATTTTTTAGATTTTGATATTGAATAAAGTTATATTGCAATTTCTCATGCACCCAATAGCCAATTCTCACTTTTTTCTTCGAGTCTCCATCAACTACCTGGACATCACTTTAAGGGGTGATCGGATTGGGAAAACAGTTAGTACCACCACTTACAGGAAGGCATGTAGCGGCAACTCTACCCTCAGAGCCAACAGTTGCCACCCGGCACACACCATTAAGGGCATTCCAGTGAGTTTACCAGGGCCACACACAACTGTTCGAATGAGGGAGAAGTAGCCAGAGAGCTGGATATCGTCAAAACACGTCTTAGGGATAGGGGATACTCCAGGTGGTCCATAGAGAGGGGTAGATCTAGGGCCTGCTCTCGGCCAAGGTCGAAGCTGGTACAGAATACCTCAACTCGAAAATCCCACCAATCGAAAATCCACGTTCGTGACCACTTATTTGGCGGAATACAAAGAGGTTACAGATATTCTAACCCAGATGGCTAAACCACTAACATTTCCAATGTTGCCAGACATTTTAGAGATTCACATGTGGTAAATATGGCCGGTTTTCGTTTTCAGGGTATTGAGAGAATCCTCCCATCTAAACGTGGGGGGGGGACTCCTATAAACATCTGCTCAGGAGGGAAGCAGATGGTGCAACCGTGGTGCCCTAGGTTGGACACTAGGGCACCACAGGGCATTAAAGAGACGAACAAAATTTTCAGCCTTATTTCTTCTATCCTATAAGTTCCTATACCTGTTCTAATGTGGTCTGTCTTACTGCAGCCTTTCCTAGTTGCACAGTGGCTGTATTATCTCTGTTATATAATCTAATCTTCTTTCCTCTGTCTGCTTTGTCGGACTCAGGCAAGAATGTTATAGGCAGAAGTTATACACACCCTCTCCACGCCCCCTGCAGGCTCTGTATGAGTAACAGACTGAGCTCCTCTCAGCCATGTCTTTTGTTTGTAAACACTGCCTAAAACTGGCAATTACAAGCCTTTCAGCAGGGAGTGGCAGAAACAGCACAGAGGAGCCCAGGAGAACATAATGAAAAGAATGGTACGCTTTTTATTGTAAGGGTACAGATTCTCTTTAAGCCTTACTACACAGTGATATGATCCCCCACTAGCTCCTTCCTGGGCAGGTTTGTACCTTGATAACAACTGCTCTGGTGCTTTGCGTTATTTTTGATACTGATCCTATATTTTTGTTAGGATCATTTCTGTAATTTTGGTAAAAACGCAGAGCGCTCAACAGTTTCTATAAAAACAACTGCAATTCACACCATGTGTAGGGAACTCTTCCCTTGTATATAACCTAAGGTTGCTTCTAATATAGTTCATAAAAGTTCATCAGTTCATTTCTCCTCCAATGTGGTTCGCTTAAACAATAAATGTCCAGATCCTCTCAGAGTGATAACCTATACGCTCACCAGATCATTCAGCCAATCCTCTCAGATCAGCAGTCAGCGCTTTTGGCCTTGCCAGCCAGCTTTCTGTAGATGTCTCACCGGCCTCCTCACGGATCCGTACATAAACAAATATAGATACAAAACAGCAATAGTGTGATACCGTTTCAAACAATATAATGTCACCAGTGCACCCCGCATCCACAAGTGACACCCAACGTGCCTCCACCACAGATACACAGGGCGCTCACCAGATAAATGGGCCAACCCGCAACAGACCGGCAAAACAGCGTATTCCTGACACTTTAGCTCCAGAGCTCAGTGAGTGGTCTCCTAGGGCTCAAAGACAGTCGGCCATAGCATAATTCCATTTAAGTTTAATAGTATAAAAATAGTAGTGCACTTACAGAAGTTCCAATAAAATTTGCGCATATAAAACAATCACAGGATCCTCCAGCGTCTTGTCAGCTCCTCAGGCTCCGCCCAACTAGTTTCGTCTCATGACTCATCAGGGGCTTGGCCATTCAGAGCTGAAAGACGCTATATGTACATTCCCCCTTCATCACATGACTAATGGTTTAAGCTTTCCTTATTCGCCGCCAAAACTGCCACTCCATTCAGCAGTTCCTTCTATTGGCCGGCTCGGGTAGCCTACATCCCCCATAGTGCCACAGGTCTTATCTCTCCTTATGCCTAAATGCAGCGCTATTCCAACTTACTTAAGTGCGTTAACTGACCATACGCACCCCACGTCTCTACCTGTCCCCTTTCTATACTAAATTTTGGGTCCTACTCCTTATTTCATCCACGTCCGTGGCACAGATAGGGGGGCACAGATGCGAATATTTGTGTTTATTGTTGTGGTGGGCTATGACTAATGGTTATGGCTGGATATGTGAGCTGCATTTAGGATTCAAATTAGCTAAAAGTAATTTTGAATTACTAATGTATTCTGTTGTCCTCGGAAGTAAATTGGTTTTTCACCCTCTGGTGATCTTTATATACTTGGGATATATGTGGGGAGATAAGGGTTAATCCCTCTAACTATGAATGGAAGATTGGTTAGGTAACTAAGGCTCTCTTTTCTCCTTTTCTAATTGGAAAATTTATTACATTAGGAGTGTTAGGTTATAGAGTCATGTTGATTGACAGTGTGGAATCCATTAGGGAACCTCTTAATATACTGGCTATGGGACTGGCTGATACGGGGGACATGCTTGTCCCTGTAGTCCGCCGTTAGTACCCTTAGGAGTCTGGGTAATGTAGTCCTGGACGGACGCATACAGTTTGTCCCTATCTGTCCACCGGACTCTAAACAATATGGCCGCCGTGAGTACCCTGAGGATTCTGGGGAATGTAGTTCTATACGGACGTGGATGAAATAAGGAGTAGGACCCAAAATTTAGTATAGAAAGGGGACAGGTAGAGACGTGGGGTGCGTATGGTCAGTTAACGCACTTAAGTAAGTTGGAATAGCGCTGCATTTAGGCATAAGGAGAGATAAGACCTGTGGCACTATGGGGGATGTAGGCTACCCGAGCCGGCCAATAGAAGGAACTGCTGAATGGAGTGGCAGTTTTGGCGGCGAATAAGGAAAGCTTAAACCATTGGTCATGTGATGAAGGGGGAATGTACATATAGCGTCTTTCAGCTCCGAATGGCCAAGCCCCTGATGAGTCATGAGACGAAACTAGTTGGGCGGAGCCTGAGGAGCTGACAAGACGCTGGAGGATCCTGTGATTGTTTTATATGCGCAAATTTTATTGGAACTTCTGTAAGTGCACTACTATTTTTATACTATTAAACTTAAATGGAATTATGCTATGGTCGACTGTCTTTGAGCCCTAGGAGACCACTCACTGAGCTCTGGAGCTAAAGTGTCAGGAATACGCTGTTTTGCCGGTCTGTTGCGGGTTGGCCCGTTTATCTGGTGAGCGCCCTGTGTATCTGTGGTGGAGGCACGTTGGGTGTCACTTGTGGATGCGGGGTGCACTGGTGACATTATATTGTTTGAAACGGTATCACACTATTGCTGTTTTGTATCTATATTTGTTTATGTACGGATCCGTGAGGAGGCCGGTGAGACATCTACAGAAAGCTGGCTGGCAAGGCCAAAAGCGCTGACTGCTGATCTGAGAGGATTGGCTGAATGATCTGGTGAGCGTATAGGTTATCACTCTGAGAGGATCTGGACATTTATTGTTTAAGCGAACCACATTGGAGGAGAAATGAACTGATGAACTTTTATGAACTATATAAGAAGCAACCTTAGGTTATATACAAGGGAAGAGTTCCCTACACATGGTGTGAATTGCAGTTGTTTTTATAGAAACTGTTGAGCGCTCTGCGTTTTTACCAAAATTTATGATTCAGGTGTAACACACACTTATATGCAGATAGCGATCCAGGTATTTGACTAGGGAATTAGGTTGTTTGGGTTACCAGTGAGGAGCGCATGGTTATTTTTATTTTATTTTTATAGGATCATTTCTGTGTTTTCCGATTTTGTTATGTTTGTTTATTGTGTATATGTATACATTTGTATCATTTTATTACACGCGACAAACTATTAGTCTCATAAGAATAGCTTCCTGTACTAGTAATTGCTCCCAGGCAAAGCCGCCCTTATGGGGCAAGCAAGAGGTGGAGCTACTGATTCGGGTGTGCTTATATGTTTAATGGCTTTTCTGTGCAAACTTAGCTAAGATTAAAGAGACTCTGAAACAAGTCTAAATTCACTTTTTTAACTTGTAGCCAGAAGCAGAACTATAAGCCCTGCTAAACCGTTGCTATCCTACAGGAAAACGAGGGGTGTATACTCCCCAAATCCCCTCTCCTAACTCGGGAGCACTTCCTTATGAGGCAGAGCTTATGGCAGTAGATCTGCCTCTTAGCGCGTCAATCCCCGCTGATCGCTGCCTCTCCCCCGCCCCTCTCAATCTTCCTTCACAGAGAGGGGCGGGGGAGAAGTGGAGATCCGCATGGTGATTGGCGCGCATGGAGGCAGAGCTACAGCTGAAAGCTCTGCCTCCCGGGACAGCAAAAATCCACGTCCAAGTAAGTCGTGAATCTTGCAAGGGGGATTTGGGGGGTATAAACCCCTCGTTTTGCCGTGGGATAGCGGCAGTTTAGCAGGGCCTTGTAGCCAGAAGTTCTGTTTCTGGCTACAAGTTAAAGTGAATTTAGACTCGCTTCAGAGTCTCTTTAAGGACTGAGTGGGTCCAAAACATGTCAGCTTGAGATGTGATGGTGTTTATCTGGGACATGTCCTATCAATAAAGAACTGTAATGGACTGGTGCGGACCATCTTTTGTCTACATATATTTCTGCTGGTTTTGCTGACCTGGTCCTGCCCGGCCCATTGCTGGTGGGGTGTAGAAGTGTCCACCTTTTCTACAACCTATTCTCAGCCATGTTACCGCAGCTAGATCAATCGTGCACTGGGCAGACCCCGGAACCCTGACCTCCCCCGCGACGTGGTCCTCAAGTTCCACTATTTTTTAAACTAAAGAGCAGACAATGGTGGCCACTCAAAACTTGTCCCCACTACCTGGTGTCCCTTCATCTGTGCAACTCTTCGCTGACCTCTTCCCGCTAACCCTACAAAAACGGAGAACATTCCGGCCAATAGCTCAAGCCTTGTTGAGTACGTACACTATAAATGGGGGTTCCCGTGTTCTATGATCTGTACAATTCAAGGTATGAGCCATCGTGCCTCCTCAGTAGAGGAGGGTAAGCGTATCTTAGAAGCTGCAAACTTGAATTGATTGATACCTATTTTCTCTTCTTTATTACCCCAAGCATATATCCCACTTGTCCTGTCACTACTATATCCGTTATATGGACCCCTTGCACTACTTTAATGTAAACTCAGACACCAACATTAAAGTGGGCCCAAATTAAAAATACAAGATTTCAGAAATCTATTTTCTAACTTATAATAATAAATAGCAGCCTTTTTTCAGCTGCATGATGACAAATATAAAATATTTTACATTTATTGGAGGAACCCCTACCGGGACAGAATCCGGTAGACTGGTGGAGGAGATAAAAAGAAAATAAAAACAAAACACAGGCTGCTACTGATGATGTTTCAGGGGAGGTGATCTCAGCTTGTGTGAGATTTCACATAGACAATGCCCCTGTGAGGGAGGGTAGCTGATGACAAACACATCCATGATCTAAAACCTCCTACTAGGCTCAGATGTAATGGCTGCCACCTGTATAACCCTACTTATGAAAAGAGAAGGGTGAAAAGCATGCACTGAAATGTTCACAGGTTTGAAGGAGTGTTTATCTTTGTATGTGTCAGAGTGGTGCAACTAAATATTTTGAATAAAAAAAAAATGTTTGGTTTGGGTCCGCTTTAACTGATCCATTAAAATCCCTTGAATGGTAAAAATACCTCAGTTTCACCTATGCCTGGTCTGGACCGGGTGATGTCTCAGAACCTTGATTTTTATATGGGTCTTCTGGTGTCACCATGTGTGAACTGTTTAACGTCTCCTTTTATGCCACTGCTCTACTCAAGGAACGAAAACCCTTGCAATGCATTCCTACAGGAGCTGATTGTGGTACAGAAAGTAATGCCCTGCCTCAACTGTGCTTCTTCATGATGTCTGCAAGGGACCTTTGTTTTACAAGACTACACAACTTTTGCTTGCTGTGGTTCTTTTGAACTGAACTTCAACTGCAATTGCACTGCTTCCAATTCCCTTGACAATCTGCATATATGATATGATACATGGTTACAGGGGTGTAGCAATAGGGGTTGCAGATGTTGCGACCGCATCGGGGCCCTTGGGCCAGAGGGGCTTTCCCTCAACTACAGTATTAGCTCTCTATTGGTCCTGTGCTCATAATAATCACTTCTATAGATACTTTGAATAGTGGTGATCATTAACCTCCCTAGCATTCTGGACGAGCTCAGCTCGTCCAGAGACGCCGGAGGTCACCGCTCAGGCCCTACTGGGCCGATTTTAATATTTTTTTTTAAAAACGCAGCTAGCACTTTGCAAGCTGTGTGTTACTTACGATCGCCGCCTATGCGCCGCTACCCGCTGCGTAGTAAGGGCCCCAGACCCCGTGCGCAGCCTAGCCAATCTGTGCCAGGGAGCTCTGAGGGGCAGATCGGGACTCATGACGTCACTCCGTTCGTCGCCATGGCGACGGGGAAGCCCTGAAGGAAATCCCGTTCAGCGCTAGGCTAGCTACATGATGAAAAAAAATGCAAAAAAAAACCTTCCCGCGGCCGTAGCGCCGCGGGAATCAGAACGCCAGGGAGGTTAACAAACTGCTCCACATTCCGTTCTTGCACCTCTTACACTGCAGTTGCCATTGGCAGGTTCTGGTGCGCAAGATCAATTGTTCTGTATAGAGTGCTTGGGGGGCCCCATTGTAAAACTTTCATTGGGTCTCGCAGCTCCTTAGCTACACCACTGCATGGTTACTAACGTTCATATTGAAGTTGGTTGCAAACTATTTAGTTTCCTACTGTTTAACCACTTCGTCCACAGGTTAGTAGATATACGTCCACTGGGACTTCATCTAAGCCACAGGTCAGTAGATATACGTCTTGTAGCAGAAGCAGTGCTGTGCAGGATTGGGCTTGCTCCTGTGCATATTTCTGGCACTATCTGATGCAGGACTAATTGGTGAATGGGAATATGAGTTTCCTAAGCTAATGAGATTGATTTTTACTATTAAAGGTACTTTATTTTCTCATTTCATAGTGAAAAACACACTTTGTAGCACTATTTCAGAATCAAATATCTTCACCATAAATTGTGACCAGAACATAATCGAGGTTTTGTGATAAGCAGTAAGAATAGCCAAACAAAATTTGTGTTTTTTATCGACCGTAGCACTTTTTATTTTTAAATTGGAATTGGTAAAACTGAGAAATACATGTTTTTTCTATTTTTTTCTTTGTTTTCCCATTAAAATTCCTAGAAAACAAAATTGTTTGAGGGAAAAAATTGCATACAATTAAAGCCTAGTTTGTCTTGAAAAAAACAATACATATTTCATTTCTGTGTCATAAGTAGGGATAAAGTTATTTCTGATTAAATAGGGACATTGCTAAACTGTCAAAACTGCTCTGGTCAATAAGTTGAAAACAAGGTCTGGATGCGAAGTGGTTAATGTTATTTCACATATGTATATTTGCTTCTGAACTAACCTACAGTTTTCTTTCAGTTGCCATAGACCCCTAGCTAAACCTTGGTGCCACTCCCCTCAGACCCCTCCATTATCTAGATTAAGGATACTGTAACACTGATATCTTACATATATGAGGAATCCCCCTTGAAACTCAATCTGGTACCCCAGTATCTTTCCTCCCTTCTAACACTATTTTATAATACACACTACCTCTGGCATCAAGACAGACAAATCTAGTAAATGTGAGGTCATTTCTTTTCTGTCACTTAATTTCCATTTACCTCACTCAGGGATCCTATGTTGATTTCCCCCAGCCTATGCAGATCTTCGAAGAGGTATTTGAATCCCTCTTATCTGCCTCATTGAAATTGAGCATTATGCTCAGGTTTAAAGACTTGTTCTTATTAAGCATCAAGTTGATTTTCTCTGTTATGGTGGTCGCCTGTGTCATTAGAATGTTACAATGTATTTCTAACTTATTAACCTGTATTGTTTTCTCCTTGATTATATAGTGTGGAATCCTTGAAATGAATATCTCTCAATGTGAGAGGCTTTAATTCTCCGCTAAAGAGGAGGAAGGCATTCCTTGAGATCCTGAGGCATAAACCTGACTTTATATGCCTACAGCAGACACACTTTACGACAACCTCCTGCCCTCATTTCTTCCATAAACATTTTACTACTACTGTGTATTCCATGCCCACGCTGCAAAAAAAAAAAGCATAGAGGTGTAATGATATTGATAAAAGATTCACTTCCCTTAGATGTGGACTCAGTAGAAATTGACTCCGAGGGGCGTTACATCATCCTGAAGGGTGCCCTTTATAGCAAGAAACTACATTTAATTAACTCCTATGCCCCTCCTGAAAGAGCTCTCCAAACTTTTGCAGAGATTCAGAGCGGGCTAGAGGTGGGTCCCAACACGACCTTTATTTGGTGTGGAGAGACTCCAATATTTAAGGCACATCCCCGTTACGTTCTCTGACCATGATCTTTTACTCCTTAGCTTAGACCTTCATATTCCAACCTCACGCCCGTGGTGGCGTCTGAACGAATCTATGATAATGAATCAGACCACCAGAGCTAAATTTTGGACTTTCTGGAGGAATATTTTAACTTAAATGATGTTGAAAATATATCGCCAGTCAGCCTGTGGATGGCACACAAGGCGGCAATTAGAGGCATTCTGATTAAAACATCTCATATTGAAAAACGCTCCTTAGAAAAGTATGACAACCTGCACTTCAAGTTGCTTAGACTGCAATGTATCCACCAACAGGAGCCGTCCCTCTTTTTTCTTTAAGAAGTTCTTGAGGGGGGGAGGGGGTGTTAAAATAAAAACTGACACTTACCTGGGGCTTCTTCCGGCCCCCTGAAGTTGTAATGTACCGTGCCGTCCTCCAACGATCCGCCGTTCCCTGCTGCCGGTCCCAGTCTGATCGGCATCTGAGACCCACTGTGTCTGTGCAGTAAGCGCCCAATGACGGGAGCGGGACCGAGCATTATTAGTCTTGTTAGACGAATATATTACCGGGACCGGCGGCGGGTTACCGAGGTTCGTAGGAGGAGGGCGTGGGACAGGGGGCTGGTAAAAGCCCCATGTAAGTGTCCGTTTTTATTTTAAACTCCCCCGAGAACCCAGAGAAATCAAAGATACCAAAGAACAGGTTGACGTCCTCTTAGCAGAATCTACAGAAAGAATTCTAAAGGTGCCCATTCATGGTACAATTTTTCATTTTTTTTCGATTAGATAATTTAGTTCGATTGTTCTATTAGATAGAATATAAAGATTTTTCCAGCATGTCCTACCAGATTTTTCTAGGAAAAAAACGGGATAATCGTTCGAATTTCTTGTTTGAAAAAAAATATTTTCATCTTTCATTTGATTCGATCATTTAGATCGAATAAACGGGAAAATCGAATGTTTTTATTGTATCGTGTATGGGCACCATTAGACTAACTAAAGCCGGTTACTATAGGTACTCCAACAAGCCAGATTTCTGGCTGGCAGCTAATTTACTTAACCAGAAAAAGTACAATATTATTAATAAGATCCGTACGCCTTCATGTCACATTACTAGTAACTCTGATGGGATCTATCAAGCCTTTCATGCATAGTATTCTAGCCTCTACTCAGCCCAACCTACTACCCCGCATATAAATATCCCCGACTTCCTTAGAACCTTGGACCTACCCAAGCTTACCACTAAACCAGTTAAAGATATAAGCTTTGAATTTAATGAGGGAAGAAATATAGGATACTATTAAAAAAACCTAAACTTCAAAAGGTTCCTGGCCCAGATGGCCTGAGTGCCATATACTGTATTATAAAAATATTCTCTGCGATATTAACAATATCAGAACCAAACCTCTTGGGTATGCTAAATTTCTAGATGCTCACATCACAACTTGCCCCAAGCCTGATCGTGATAAACTCAACACCAAAAATTATAGACCTATAGCATTTCTAAATCGGGATTACAAAATATTGACACGTATTCTGGCAGCGCGCATTACTAAAGTTCTCTCTGATCTGATAAATAAGGACCAGGTGGGGTATGTTCCATATTGACAGGCTTTGGATAATCCGCAAAACTATCAACATACTTCAGCACGCAAAGGTTCGGGGACTCAGGTGGTGTCGTTGGCCTTGGACATTGAAAAGGCCTTCGAAACCATCTCTTGGCAGTACATGTTTGATGTGATGCAACATGTAGGAGCATTCGTCCACATTATACGCCGATTATATTCCATGCCAAAAGCTTACCTTAAACTACCTGGATCTAACTCTGAGCCGATTTCAATCCAGAGGAGCAGCCGCCAGAGTTGTCTGCTCTCCCCTACGATCTTTGCGTTAATAATGGACCCCCTAGCGACTTCTATCCGCCTTAATCCAGATATTCAAAGTTATCGCATTGGCAGCCGTGATTATAAGTTGAGCTTATTTGCAGACCATGTCCTCCTGACGCTGACTAATCCGGTGATTTCTATACCTAAGATACCATTTTGAGAGTGTGTCTTAGGCTCAACTTCGACAAATCTAAGGCAATGTTCAGCAACTTCCTGAAAGGAATAGGTAATTATATCTGTAGCATTTTTAAATTCAAATACCAACCACACTACCTTAAATATTTGGGCATTCAAATATTGGCAGACCATTCACAAATACTCATGGAACTATATTCCTCTATATAAAGCCCTCTCAAAATTTAATCAATCCTAGATGAATTACAGTATCTCTTGGTCAGGCCAGGTAACTGCCATCAAAATGACCTTCTTACCAAAGATTATGTACTATTTTCGAACTCCCCTCCCCTGTATTAGTGACCAAAAAGTACTACTAGAACCTTTGCAGAAACAAATTTTCTAGTTTATTTGGGCGCAAAAGAAATCCAGTATCACGAAGTCTACCATGATGCTTCTTAAAAAAGAAGGGGGTATATCCGTACCAAATCTATGCAAGTACTACCAAGCTTCCCAGCTAGCCTTCATCCCAACAATCTACTCTGGTCCACATACCCCTTATTTGGTGAAACTGGAAAATGATTGTATGGCACCCCTAGACTGGAAAGGCATATGGGGCTGAAGCTGGAAAAAGTTCCATGATTAAATTAATATCACCTTTCACCTACCACACAATTATTATTTGTTTTAAATTGCAGTCTCACCCTTCCCAACTAGTTGAAATCCTTCACGATCCTGAGTTTTTGGAGGGACAAGCTGAGCTGAACTTTCGTTGGTGCTCTAGAAAAATGTTAATAACTCTAAAACAGTTGTTGCATAATGGCAAGATTTCCTCTAAACAAACCATGTTGGCAAATTTTGCAATCCCGCCTTCAGAAATGTTTAGAACTTGCCAAATACATCATTATCATCACTAGCCAGAGCAGACCAAGATGTTTCAATCTCCTCCTTTGAATCCATTTGTATGACAGACCCCCTGCGAAAAGGGTACATTGTCCCTCCTCCATTCTGAATGCTAGACCTCATGACTCCAAATTTCCATTTCAGCTGGATTGGGAAAGAGACTTACACAAGGTTTTAGATGATGAACAATGGGCACAATGTCTAGATACTCTTTCAAAGGGTAGTCTTTCTGTCACAGATATGGAAGTCTCTCTTCGTCTGCTCCATAGATTGTACATGGTCCCGGAAAAACTACACCGCATTTATTCGGATAGATCTGAGCTCTGTTTTATGGGATGTCCAGATATTGGTTCTTTATACCACATATGGTGGTCCTGCCCGGTGGTGGCCTCCATTTGGCAAAAGCTAATCCGTAAATAAAAAAAATATCTTAGTGATCCACTTAGAACTGGATCCATCTCTTTTGCGCAGCACAAGCTTATCCAATTCACCATGAACACATTTCAATTTTAGAGCTGGCTGAAAATTGAAAAAAAATAAAAATTAAGACAAGACACAGAACATTTATACTGTGCTTTTCTCCTGGCAGACTCAAAGCCCCAGAACTGCAGCCACTAGGATGCACCCCACAGGTAGTATTAGTGTTAGGGAGTCTTGCCCAAGGTCTCTTACTGAAAACGAAGAGCCAAAATTCAAACCCTGGTATGCCTGGTAACCCTGTGCCAGAGGCAGAGCACTTAACTAGTACACTATCTAACCACTAGTGTACACTATCCTACCACCACACTAAAGTAAACACTACAGTATATACCATATTTGTGGGACCATAGGACGGGAGAAAAAGTGCTTCTTATGGTCCAAAAATACGGTGCGGTATAGTTCCTTGTTCATAATAATACAATTCGGACTGGTGCCAGGTGTCCCTCCACAAGTACACATTGCAACAATGTGCTACCACCAGACCCGCCAATCACGGCCACCCACTGCTCCATTTGGTAACTGGTGCCGATGGCTTCGCAGGTGGGGCCACAGTTTCATCAGGTGGGCCAATCACTGCACTCGCTCAGTAGCAGTGACCTATCAGATGTGAGTGGTTGTTGTTCCTTAAAGGGAACCCGAGGCTACCATATTTATTTCCCAGTAAACAATGCCAGTTGTCAGGCACTACTTATGCCAGAAGATCAACAGGGCCAAAGTCAAAACCCTGGAACAAGCACATATAGAAATGTTATTGTATTGTATTATTGTACATGGCTAATCCAGTAAAAGCTGAGTCAGAGTACCTGATCTGCTGCATGCTTGTTCAGGGACTATGGGCAAAAGTTTTAGAGACACAAGATCAGGAGGACTGCCAGGCAATCTGCATTGTTTAACCACTTAATGTCCCCCGGCTTAACCCCCCATAACGGCCAGGCTATTTTTTTTTTCAGCTGGGCTGTGCAGTTTTTTCAGCCTCCTGCACAGCCCAGCTATGGAGCCCAGAAACCGGACTCACCATGTCCAGAGGTGTCCGATCGCTGTGGCAGTTTTTTTTTTGTTTTGTTTTTTCTCAGCCTGTATGAGGTTGTTTCGTCCCTCCCCTTCCTGCCTTACCTCCGTGGTCTGTATTGAACAGGACGGCGACCCGTCCTGTTCCGCCTCTCATAAGCATCAGCCTATGAAAGCACTGTGATCCCGAGCCAATCAGAGGCCAGGGATCGCCTGCGTCCGCAGCTCTGTAAGGATGTAAACAAAGGGGATTTCTTTCCCCTTTCATTTACAAACAGCCTGCTAGCCGCGATCTTCGTGAACAAGAAGGGAACGACCGCGCACACCCACATCCCTTCCCTTGCAAACTGCAGCTCCAGGACTTGACGCCAATCGGCATTGGGCGGCCGCGATTTCGATCGCGAAAATGGCGAAAACTAAAAGGCGCAGTGCGGCAGTTTATATATCCTTGGAAAGAGGAGAAAGAGAGCTTCAAATTGGTATGCATCTTTCCATGGTTTCTGCACTGCTCAGAGTCCCTTTAAGGCCAGAACGATTGGTGTCCAATTCTTTTATCCACCTCCCATTTTTCATTTTAAGCTGTTTAAGACGGTCACCTGCCTTCACACTCTGGGGTGCCAAATCAATAACCTGAACACATAATTGGCTTATAGTGTGACAATGTGTACAGAAGTGCTATCAGACCGAAAGGTCCATATTACCATTTCTAATGTTGGGAGGATAGGCGTTCCTTCAGACGTATCGTCATACTTACATTTACTTATCCACATGGGCATTTCAATAATACACCACCCATTTAGAGTCACATTATTACCATTTTCTGATCTTATCTGTAGCCTCCCTGGCGTTCTGATTCCCCAGGATTTCCGTGCAAAAAGTGGTTCAATTAATTTCCAATAATTTGCAACCCTTTTTTTTTTTTTGCAATCAATTTTTTTTTAAATATTGAATTCAATACAGGTTATTGTACTGAATTCAACTGAAAAAAAAAATGTTTGCAGTGAGATGTTGATGACGCTGTGTGACCCTGGTGTCATCAACGTCGATCGGCGGGGGACATGTCATCGCTGAGGGAGAAGCAAAATCCGTACATGGACATGGAAGACAGCACTGGGGAAGCAATCAGAGGTACGCAACGAGGGATCAGCACGCCAATGGTAAGTATAAGACCCAGATGTGAAGCCAGGTGTATAGGGAGCCACATGTAGCCAGATGTCAGGGTAGCCAGGAGTGTAGCCAGATGTCAGGGTAGCCAGGAGTGTAGCCAGATGTCAGGGTAGCCAGGAGTGTAGCCAGATGTCAGGGTAGCCAGGAGTGTAGCCAGATGTCAGGGTAGCCAGGAGTGTAGCCAGATGTCAGGGTAGCCAGGAGTGCAGCCAGATGTCAGCGTAGCCAGGAGTGTAGCCAGGAGTGTAGCCAGATGTCAGGGTAGCCAGGAGTGTAGCCAGTTATGGGTAGCCAAGTGTGTAGCCAGGTATATAGGGTGCCAGGTGTAGCCAGGTATATAGGGGAGCCAGGTATATAGGGTGCCAGGTGTAGCCAGGAGTATAGGGTGCCAGGTGTAGCCAGGAGTATAGGGTGCCAGGTGTAGCCAGGAGTATAGGGTGCCAGATGACCCCTCCCGATCTCCCCCCCCCCCCTCGATCCTCACTTTTGGGCTGGGGGATCCCCCTCTGCGAGTGGGGGGATCCCCCTTCTGTGCGTAGGTATTTTGGGCTGGGGGATCCCCCTCTGCGAGTGGAGGGATCCCCCTTCTGTGCGGAGGTATTTTGGGCTGGGGGATCCCCCTCTGCCAGCGGGGGGATCCCCCTTCTGTGCAGCGTGCGGGTGGCCTCTACCCCTCTCCCCCATCTTTGCCCCCCCCCCCTTCCCTGTCTAAGCCCTTGGAGAAAATAGAACTACTCACCCAGGGGCCCTCTCCAGCGCAGCACTTCTTCCTCCATCGCGGAAGTCCCGTCTGTTTACAGTTACATTACGAGACTTGGTGACGTCACACAGAAGGGGGATCCCCCCGCTGGCAGAGGGGGATCCCCCAGCCCAAAATACCTCCGCACAGAAGGGGGATCCCCCCGCTGGCAGAGGGGGATCCCCCAGCCCAAAATACAGCCGCACAGAAGGGGGATCCCCCCCGCCCGCCCTAGCACATTCTCTCCCTAGGGAGAAGCATGCAGCAGCCTGCAGAGGCTGCTGCAGTGCTGCAGATCACAGCGTGAGAGGGGAAAGTGCAGGACGAGCTGAGGTCGTCCAGAACATTTCTAGCAAGTTTTCTTTGGACGACCTCAGCTCGTCCAGAACGCTAGGCAGGTTAAAACCACTAGTTGGATGAACAAAAACATCACCTTTTATGATACTGTGACACAAATGACAGTTCATACAGGGAAAAACACCCCTGTTTTGAAGTGGTTCAGTAGAAGGTGTGACATCTGAATGGACTTGTCGGGACCTCAAAGCCAATTTATATAAGAAAATCGGAGGCTGAGTAAATTCCAGGATTCTGGGAAGTGAATGTCCCAAAATACTCCAATGTCATCTAATACTTTTTTCTACCTTCCTACTGACAGTATTATATGTTGATACAAAATGTATCTTATTTTTCTGATTTCTACGTTTATTCCTCTGTTCTTGATGCCGTCAATAAAATTGGTCAGAAATAACTTCCTTGGAATAACCTCTAGCCATGAACTTATTGACCATTTGTTCAACCCTATCCATATGGCAGGCCATGTCCGTGATGACCCTATCTAATCTATTTAATTGACCACCAGGGATGTTCTTCATGTGTCTTGGGTGAAAACTATTATAGAGCAACTCAGAATTAATATCTGTATCCTTAACATAAAAGTCTGTAACCAGTCTACCCTCTTTCTTGTGAACCATGGACACACCATGACTGTTGCAATTGACTAAGTCCCACACCTTTTATGCAGAGAGTCAACAAATGAATCTAGGGCCAAATGTGGCCCGGCCCAAATGCAAAAGATATCAATAAAACGCTTCCAGCATTTTGCATGCCGGAGAAATAAGACAAATGCCTCTTCATATATATAGACATCAAACAAGTGACAGCGCTACAGGCTGCAAACTGAAATGTAACCAACAGAGGCATGCAAAGCCCCACAGGGGCTAAATACATGCCTTGAATGCAAATCAGATGCAAGATTATGTACTAATTATTCATCTAAAAATTTTAATGCAGGTTGAAGCACATGAATGCAGCTAGGCATCTAGTATACTTATGTTGATTTTGTACAGCAGGAGGAAGTGGCAGCCCTTTCAGACAGAGGCTGTACCCCAATTAGCTATTTTCAAAGATGTGCAGAGCTCCACAATGTGGACAAAATTACACAACATGAATTCAAAACAGGTACAGCAAAGGAGGGTGTTAGCTTCAGTATAAATAATATGTGCACAAATTATTCATTACTAGACTTCCCCATGGCGTTGACGGGCCCTCGGGCGGGAAGACCTACTGCTAGTCTAACAATAAAAACATAATTTTTTAACCTGGTGCTGCTAATCATAAATAGTATACACATTTCTTCAGACATTAAACAAGTGACAGCGCACCAGGCTGCAAACTGAAATGTAAGCCGACAGAGGCATGCAGAGCCCCACAGGGGCTAAACACATGCCATGAATGCAAATCAGATGCAAAATTATGTACTAATTACTAATCTAAAAATTTGAATCCTCCTGCTATACAAAATTAACTTAAGTATACTAGTTGGATAGCTGCATTTATGTGCTGCTTCAAAGGGCCATAATTTTGCATCTGATTTGCATTCAAGGCATGTATTTAGCCCCTGTGGGGCTCTGCATGCCTCTGTTGGCTTACATTTCAGTATCCAGCCTGTCACTTGTTTGATGTCTGTTTAAAGAAATGTGTATAGCTGTAAGGATCCCTCCTGCCAGTTGCAGAGGAGCTGCAGCCGGGTAGTTTTGATTTCTTTACCTGCATTTGGTTACTTGGTTTTGTTTGCATTTGCCATGAGAGTCTTTGCTATTTGCAATCACTCTGCAGTTCAGGGTAGCCCAGGATGTTGTCATGAATCTACCTATGGCTTGCTGCAGTTGAACTGCGGTCAGACAGCTGTGGATTTCTTACATGCATGTGGTTGCATAATCTGGCATGCATTTGTAATGAGAATCCCTTCCATTCACAGACAGCTTGCAGCCTTCAATCAGGGTAGCACAGGATTGCATGATTACCATTCAGCTGTGTCTGTTTCCATTAGCTGATGTCCATATTAAAGCCTGCCTCTCATTCCAGACCTCGCCTGACATAGCGTACAGCTGACCTGAGTTGTTGCTGGGTTCATGCTGTGAAAGTTGTACTTTGTATTGCTTTGCTTTGCATGAACTTGCCTGCCTGGATGTTCACTGCACCTGTGAGGGTACAGTGAAGTCTTACCATCCTGTTAGTTGGACACTGCCTTCACCACATTGGTGACTGGTAGTTATCCTGCTTGCTCTGTTCCTGTGGACTGTAGCAGCGGTTGCTATTAGTTACGCTCCTACCTGTTTGTGTTGTCTGTGTCAGTGTGGATGTATGCTATTGCTAGGCAAACAATCCTTCTGTCTGTCTGTTCCTGCTAGTCCTGTTCCTGGGAACTATAGGCTCCGGTTGCTATTAGTTACGCTCTTACTTGTTTGTCTTGTCCAAGTCAATGTGGATGCTTGCTATCACTGGGGCAGCGATTAGATTGGCAAGCATTCCATCTGTCTCTCTGTTGTCTGTCTAGTTACTCAGTCAGAGGCTCAAGGCTGCAGACGTCCTGAGCAACCGTTGTGTCTTGTTTATTTGTGGCGGTTATCGGAAGCTCAGAGCTGCGGTTGTTCTGGGCAATCTTGCTCCCTTGTCCATAACTCCTGTGGTGATCTGTGTAGCCTCTTCCATTATCTAATATCAGCTGCATAGTCTAGTGTTAGTCTGTTCTGGTGGTACTCTGGCTTTCTAGGCCTCAGCTGCTATAGCTTGCGCCTCTAAGGCCTGGGTGTAACCGAAGTCAGGCAGGTGTTGTTTCCTCACCTCCCATTCAAGTGGAGACGTGCCACATAGGGTGAAATAGGTGGTAGTAGATTGGGGCATAGCAGCTGATAGAAAGCAGGAGATCTGCCAGGCATTACAATACCATTTATAATTAGCAGCACTAGGTTAAAAAAGTATGCTTTTATTTTTAGACTAGCGGTAGGTCTTCCCCCTGAGGGCCCATCAATGCCGTGGAGAAGTCTAGTAGGGAATTATGTGCACATAATAATTATACTGAAGCTAACGCCCTCCTTTGCTGTACCTGTTTTGAATGCATGTTGTGTAATTTTGTCCACATTGTGGAGCTCTGCACATCTTTGCAAATAGCTAATTTGGGTACAGCCTCTGTCTGAAAGCGCTGCCACTTCCTCCTGCTCTTCATAGGTATAGACTAGCATAGGCCGGTGCCACTTCGCTGCAGGTAGAAATGTCCATCAAAATAAAAATAGTTCTCCCGACGCACAAAGTTTAGAAGCCCCAGAGTAAAAGTTCCTCTGTTCACTATCAAGATCAGCATAAGCAAATAAGTAATGTTCGATCTCCTCCACACCCCCCCTTTTGTGAGGAATGGAGGTGTAGAAGCTCTCGATGTCAAGGACCACCAACAGGCACTGCTCATCCACATTGCCCATACCCGAACACATCTCCTGGAAACCACTTGTATCCTTAAGAGGAACTGTCGCAAAAATCTTAAAATTTAAAACACATACAAAGAAGAAGTACATTTCTCCCAGAGTAAAATGAGTCATAAATTACTTTTCTCCTATGTTCCTGTCACTTACAATAAGAAGTAGAAATCTGTCATTACAAACAAATTTTGAACTAGCCCATCTTCTCATAGGGGGGTTCTCAGGGTTTTCTTTATTTTTAAAAGCACTTAGTGTACAGTGAACAGGGAGGCTGGCCAGCATCTTTGTATTAATCATTTTCAGGGAATGTCTTTATAAAGAATAAAGGCCATGCTGAGAATCCCTATGGAGAGATGGACTAGTCAAAACCTGTCGGTAATGTCAAATTTCTACTACCTACTGTAAGTGACAGCAACGTAGGAGAGAAGTAATTTATGGCTCATTTCACTCTGGGAGAAATGTACTTCTTATTTTTATGTTTTTTAAATTTTAAGATTTTCGCGACAGTTCCTCTTTAACCACTTAAAGAGAACCTGAGGTGTGTTTAAAGAATGTTATCTGCATACAGAGGCTGGATCTGCCTATACAGCCCAGCCTCTGTTGCTATCCCAAACCCCACTAAGGTCCCCCTGCACTCTGCAATCCAGCCATGCTGGTGTACAGATGTTTACATCTGTAGTGTCAGTCTCAGCTGCTCCCCCGCCTCTTGCATAGCTCCGGTCCCTGCCCCTGTCCCTTCCCTCCAATCAGCAGGGAGGGAAGGGATGCAGGCGGGACTGGAGTTCTGCAGGAGGCGGGGAGAGCAGCAGACTGACACAGCCAGCTCTGACAAGCTGTTTGTCAGCAGCGTGGCTGTGATTTATGAGGGATTGCAGAGTGCAGGGGGACCTTAGGGGGGTTTGGGATAGCAACAGAGGCTGGGCTGTATAGGCAGATCCAGCCTCTGTATGCAGATAATATTCTTCAAACCCACCTCGGGTTCTCTTTAAAGAGACTCTGAAGCAAGTCTAAATTCTCTTTTTTAACCTGTATTCATGTTAAGCCCCATAAACCCAGCTAAACTGCCAATATCCCGTGGCAAAACGGGGGGTTAATACCCGCCAAATCCCCCCTGCAAAATCCACGACTTTATTGGTCATGGATTTTGCTGCTCAAGGGCTATAAGCTGCAGCTCTGCCTCCATGCGCGTCAATTGCCGCACGGATCTCCGCCTCTCCCCGCCCCTCTCTGTGAAGGCAGATTGAGAGAGGCAGGGGAGAGGCGGCGATCAGCGGGGAGTGAAGCACTTGAGGCATAGCTTATGGCTGTAGCTCTGCCTCAATCAGGAAGTGCTCCCCAGGCACCGCGGAGGGGATTTGGGGGGTATTAACCCCTCGTTTTGCCACGGGATAGTGGCGGTTTAGCTGGGCTTATGGGGATTTACATGAATACAGGTTAAAAAAGAGAATTTAGACTCGCTTCAGAGTCTCTTTAAGCCCACAGGGTTGTATATTTTTTGCATCTTAGCAATTTTCACCGCCCATTCATTTGCCATTAACTTTATCACTACTCATCACAATGAAATGATCTATATCTTGTTTTTTCCACCACCAATTAGGCTTTCTTTGGGTGATACATTTTGCTAAGAATTACTTTATTCTAAATCCATTTTAACAGGAATATTAAGAAAGAAATGGAAAAAAAATCACTATTTCTCAGTCTTTGGCCATTATAGTTTGACATTTATACATACTACCGTCATTAAAACCCATGTATTTTATTTGCCCATTTGTCCCACTGATTACAACATTTAAATGATGTGGCTATCACAATGTATCAACAAAAACAATGTCCTCACATGGGCACCAGCTGGTGTTAAACTGCCACATTTAATAGCAAGGTTTGCAATTCAAAAGACAGCATTGCACAGTAGAATGTATCCAATCGCAATACATCACCATTCCATCGGATATTACCACCCACAGAGACCTGTCCGGTCGACAATTGTTTCGCTAAAGTAGCTTCCTCGTGGATCGCTGCTCTCCGCGGCGGGGATAAGGCTCAAATGCCGCAGAACGAGTGAGCGCTTAAAGTACGCCATATTGCGCACGCCCACTCTCAAGCCAATGGCAAGTCCAAGTCCTCCAGCGTAGGCGCGCGTCATCACTGAGCGCAGCCTCACGCTGGTGGCAACCTTGGTCGCGTCACCACGCTCCACGGCGCTATTCAAGCGTCGCAGTCATGGCAACCTACTAGTTTCCTAGTTACGCTGCGTCCACCCGGGAGCCAGTCCAAGACCGCCCCCGTCGGACGCAGCAATGTGTACCATGCAGTGGGCTCAACACGGACAAAGGAGGACGAATATCCAGACCGCACAGAGCAGGATGGCCAGGGGGAACCTTGAATGTAGAGACATCAATGCATCACTTAAAGGGAAAGATCCCATAACCAAGGTAAAGGAATTTACGCATATATTAGGGTTAATTGTACTTATAAAGGACTAGAGAGAGATACACCAGAGAGTAACACCCCAAAACCAGATACAGGCAAGGAGAATACAAGCCACAAAAATCCTAATATTAGACCATACTAAAATTTTTGCAGAAAAACACTAAGTTCATTTCTGTCATTGAACCCTAATGGGCCCATTGCGTCAGTCCTCGAGATCCAGGTCGATTCCTTTTGAGAAAGCAGTTTCTCTCTATCTCCCCCCCCTTCTCGGGGTTACTACTACAGATACTTTGAGAGGGGCTCTGTTATGGAGCCCCTCCCGAAGATAATGGACTTATGGACCTTAGGCAGGAAGTAAATTACAGGCCTCCTTGGATACTCAGGGAATACATCGTCCCCCATTTTTTTATCCAATACAGACATCACTCCTCCACGTAACAAATTCCTCAATGTTTTCTGAAAGGTAGAGGTAGGGTCTGCAGATAATTTAACATAGGTAGTGGAATCTTCTAACTGTCTCTCTAATATAATGTCGTGCTGACAAAACTACTATATTCCCTCCCTTGTCAGCCTTTTTAACCTATCACAATGTATGGCGCCGATATTTTATTTGGAAATAAAGGTGCATTTTTTCAATTTGCGCCCATCACTATTTACAAGCCCATAATTTAAAAATGATATTAATGGGGGGCGTGGCTAGCCATGAGAGAGTGAGGACGCAGCTCAACCTCGCTCCGCCGACCTTACCGAAATCCTGAGGCATCCTGCACCCCTCGGGTGAAAATACCGCTGCCAGACCACACCAAACTGTTGCCAGACATCATCCCCGCCAGACCATGCAAAAAGCGCAGAAAAGCGGGGCAGACAAAGCCGCGGAGACTGCGGAGAAGCTGGCGAAATATGCGCATGGAGCTGGGCAAGATGGCGCCGCTCCGCCCCAGCACCACGAGACTACAGCCGAGCAGTGCAGACCCAGCTCACCGGCTCCAGACACTGACACAGATGCGGAATCCGTCAGCTCCCGCACCAGGAAAGGCCACACAGTGAGTAAGGACTCTGGTCCTAAGATGCGGAGGGGCAGATCACAACACAGGCAGGGGAAATCTAAGCAGGCACAGGCCCAAATGGCTGCCATAGAGGACACAGACTCAGAGGAGGGGGAACCCACTCGGGCGGATCTCCTAGATGCAATTAAGGCATTACAAAATAGCCTAACCTCAAGGCTGGATACTGTGCAGTCAGATCTCTCTCTGGTCAAAGCAGACCTAAAGAAACTACGTGACAGGGCAGCAGAATCTGACAGGCGTATTGGGGATCTGGAAGATATAATCAAGCCAATGCAAAAAACTCAAAAAACTGCCCAAAAAGCTACCGAGCAAAATACCCTGAAGGTTGATGACCTGGAGAATCGATCTAGACGATCCAATATTAGGTTTGTGGGCTTCCCAGAAAAATCTGAAAGCAATTCCCCAGAGACTTTTCTAGAAACATGGTTGAAGCAAACTATCCCAAGTATGGATCTATCACATACTTTCTCAATAGAACGCGCACGCCGCATCCCTGGGGGCCCACCAAAACCGGGGAGACCACCCAGACCTATGATAGCTAAGTTGCTAAACTACAGAGATAAGGTGGAAATCCTGCGGAAAGCCAGGGACATATCACTTGAATTTAATGGCACTAAAATATCCCTGTATCAGGACTTTTCCTCCGAAGTGCAAAAACAACGTGCATCGTTTATGGCAGTTAAAGCCGGCCTGAGAGCCAAGCAGGTTCTCTATACCATGTTGTTCCCAGCCAAGCTTCGTGTACAATATCAAGATGAGACTATATTCTTTTCATCGCCGGATGAGGCTACTACCTGGATGGAACAACATGGAATTAACGTCCCTGTACTAGCAGGTAAAAAGAAAGAAGGACACTTCTAGATAAATACTGCAGGTACTGATGGCTATACAGTTAGTGGTGACCCCTTTTCTTGTGGAAGCATTCCTATAAGATCGCTTATATGCTTGTACCCCTCCAAGTTATCTCCTGTCATCGCTTATGTGGAAACAAATAGATGCTACAACGCTTGATCTCAGGCACCTACGAACTGGAACTTTGTAAGCACATAAATACAATATCTTAATATGTAATAGAATCCACAGGAAAATCACATAGGCCTGAAAAGTTGCAATCCAACTAGAACTAACCTTTCTTTACACAGGCCTATACTGCCACCTAGTGGACTTTTGAAATATCAATGTTAGGTTATATTGATATGTCATTGCACTGTTGAAGGTGTTAGTTATGAGATACCTGATTGAATAATTATAACATTCAATATGTTTATTGTAGGTTGATGCTGCATGTATCCATCTATAACTGAAGTTCATTTTGTAAAACTATATGCTTATAAACACAAATGCCTTACAGCTGAGAAACCTCTATTCTACCGCATAAGCTGCTTAAATATGCTGGGAGACCCTGTTGGTTTCCCTTCTAATGTAAGCAACCACGTCACACCCGTGGGTTAAATAACATATTAGGTTGGACATGGTGACCGAAGTTAGTCCCCTTTACTGGTTAAGTTCTAACGTTTTGGGAAGTAAGACTCTCTGTAAGTTTCAAAAAAAACAGGGAGTAGGGTGGGAGAGGTTAGGGGGGAAGTTTGTATGTGTTATATGTGTTGCTGTTGTTTTTGTCTTTTTATTTTTCAGCAGAATGTACAGAGAGGGGAGCATACTGATGTGAGCATTGAGTGGAGGAATGGTGAGCAGGTTGGGGGGTATAGCAATATAACGCCAACTCTAAAATGGTTATACTAAAGTTCCTGTCCTGGAATGTCCGGGGGATGAATAATGCGATCAAACACAAACTAGTATTTGAACATATACGCAAGCTGTCACCGCAAATTATATGCCTGCAAGAAACCCACCTAGTGGGAGCCAGAGGGCTAACCCTAAAGAAACCATGGGTTGCGAATTATTATCTTGCTCATTATTCCTCATACTCCAGAGGGACAGCAATTCTAATTGCTAAATCATTCAAGGGTACAATTACGGATGTTAGGATAGACAATAAAGGAAATTACGTTATATTACGATGTATGATTGAAGGGAATCCTCTAATAATTGCATCAGTCTATATCCCGCCCCCCTTTAATGTAAACATACTGACAGAGCTTATGAAAAAACTACATCCACTATTAGATGGGCCTCTTATACTAATGGGTGATTTTAATGCCACCCTTGACCCGGCATTAGATAGACTTAAAGGGGGAGGCAGAACCTCACCCGCCTTTATTGGGTGGAAAGAAGCATACGCCCTACAAGATATATGGAGGTGGAAGTTTCCTACCACAAAGATGTTCTCTTGCTTTTCTGATACTCATCAGACGATGTCCAGAATTGATTTATGCTTTGGCTCAGTAAATTTATTACCCCTAATAGAGTCAGTTGAATATTTATCCCATGGGATCTCTGATCATGCCCCGCTGGTGTGCCAATTGAAGTCCTGGGGAGAGAGCCCGACAGCTGTATGGCGCATGAATCCATGCTGGCTGGAGGATGAAATGGTTCTCGAGCAATGTCAGAGGGAAGTGGCAGAGTATTGGTCCATTAATGAAGGTACTGTGGGGCGACACATGTGCTGGGACGCGGGGAAAGCAGTTGCAAGGGGCTCATTTAGAGCAGCCATTTCTATTATTAGGCAAAATGAGGTAGCCTCACAAACATACCTTGAAAAAGAAACTACTGAGGCACAGGCCCAACTGATTCTATCTCCCTCAAACGAGAAATATGCCATATGGCAATCGGCTCGCCGTAAATTAGAGCTTAAAATCCTGGAAAGGACAAAAAGGAAAGATATTATTCAATCCCAAAGGTTTTTCGAATTCGGCAATAAATGTAGCAAAATACTTACCTATTTGCTACACTCTTCTGGCGGTTCCTCTGCTATCCCACGCATTGTGTCGCCATCCGGTATCACTTGCCATACCTCAGTTGAAATAGCATCCGCTTTTACAGAATTCTACTCTGAGTTATACGCCACTAGAACAGGTCCAACGGACGAGAGAATTATGGATTTCCTTAAGGACCTGGATCTGCCGGTACTATCACCTGAAGCGGTCACTGAATTAGATGCCCCTATTACCTCAGCTGAAATAATTAATGCAATAAACACCTTTAAACGTAACAAAGCCCCAGGCCCTGACGGGATCCCCAAAGAATGGTACGTCAAAAACAAACCACTGATAGTTCCCCACTTGTTGACCCTCTTTAATCATATATTTGAAACAAAAACACTTCCTGATTCCATGTATGAAGCCCTTATAACCCTTATATTGAAACCAAATAAAGATCCATCCTCCTGTGATTCATATCGCCCTATATCTCTTATAAACACAGATGCCAAGATACTTACAAAAATTCTGGCCACCAGACTAAATGACCATATCACATCCATAATACATCCGGATCAAACAGGCTTCATACCTGGGCGATCTACCAGACTCAATGTTCGCAGATTATACTTAAATCTACACTATTTACATAAAAATGCTGGTTCCAGAATCATCCTATCCTTAGATGCGAACAAAGCATTTGACTCGATTGAATGGTCTTATGTAGCAACAGTTCTGAAATATTTTGGCTTTGGGGACTCCTTTCAACGTTGGTTTCAAATATTATATGACAAACCCAGAGCAAAGCTCAGGGTCAACTCTATGATCTCGGCTATGTTCACGGTCTCTAGGGGTACACGGCAGGGGTGTCCTCTCTCACCCCTATTGTTCGCCATAGCGATTGAGCCATTAGCTCAGGCCATTCGATCAGACTCACAGATACAGGGGCTCAAAATAAATAACATAGAAGAGCGCATATCATTATACGCAGATGACATGCTGATCTTTCTGGCAGATCCGGGCCCTTCATTAGCGAGACTACTGGACATCTATGACACCTTTCATAAAATATCGGGATTATCCATAAATTGGTCCAAGTCGGTTCTTCTGCCTTTGGATTCTTTTGATCATCAAACTATAACAGGACAATCCAAACTGCAGGTAGTCGACAACTTCAAATACCTAGGTGTAAAAATAACGCAACCTACGATATCCTTTATAGACAGTAATGTCCTTCCAATCATTCAGGCAATAGAATTACAATTAAAAAAATGGATGACCCTTCCTCTTAATGTCTGTGGCAGAGTGTGCATCATAAAAATGATCGTTGCCCCAAAATTGTTGTACATACTACAGATGTCCCCAGAGTGGATCCCTCACTTTATTTTTAAACGAATTGACTCAATGTTGATCTCATTTATATGGTCGGGCTCAATTCCACGAATTGCGCTCTCCACACTACAACTTCCTGTAAGCTCCGGTGGCTTGGCGGTCCCACACTTTTATAAATATTTTCTGGCCTCACAGTTAATACCTATACGAAGCTGGCTGAGCGGAGATAGGCAAGACTCCAGCTTGGCAGCAGAAGCGGATATCGCTGGCTCTTATGAATCCCTATGCGGAGCTATATATAGATACAGAGTATCTAATCCCTCGATAAATACTAAAATCACTCATAATACCATTAATATTTATAAGAAAACTCGAAAACTATTAGGAGAATCAACACAATACGTTTCCCAGAATTCACCCTTATGGGGGAACCCAAACCTCTCGGAATTACAATCCATTCCGGATGCACACTTCTGGCACATGCATGGGGTGAAATACTTATCCCAACTTTTTCTAAATGGCACATTTAAAGACTTTCAGTGTTTGAGATCTGAATTTGGCCTACCAAGGCACGCCTTGTTCAGATATTTTCAACTGAGACATGCCATCAGAACACAATTAGGAACCACTGATGTCTCACTGACTCCCTCACAACTAGAGACACAACTATTAAACCAGGTCAAAGTCAAACAGATAACCACCATGTACACCTTCCTAATGATACAGGGCAGTGATTCAAAAGTACAAAAAATTAGACAAAAATGGCAACAAATTGACCCCTCTCTGACTAAAGAAAATTGGGACGAACTGACAGAAACCTTTTCCAAGACGGTAATAGCAGCTAATGATAGGCTTATTAATGTTAAATGGCTGCATCAAGCCTATCTGTCACCAGCTAGATTAGCCAAAATGGGCCCCACACAAGACGGTAGATGCTTTAAATGTAAGGCCTTAAATGCAGATTTTATACACTGTGTATGGATGTGTCCATTGGTACAGAGGTTCTGGAAATCAGTAAATCATTTTATTAAGGACAAATTGTCTCTACCAGTCACATTAGATCTTAAATTATGCATGTTGGGAATGGTGGATAAACTGGCATGCTCCAAAAACCAATTACTCCTAATTAGGATCCTGATATTCTACGCTAGGAAGGTAATTGTGTTAGGATGGAAACGCTCTTCTCCTCCAACAATTACAGAATGGAAAACAGTAATTAACCAGGTGCTGCCACTTTTCAAATTAACATATCAAACACGTAACCAATTTAAGAAATTTGATAAAATCTGGAGTAAATGGACTAATGCCTTAGATACCACGGTCCCCAACTTGGATATAACTGCATCTGTTCAAGACTATCAATAAATAGAAATAAGATTTGTAAACACCAAATCAAAGAAATATGTGACTTGCTACCCTGATCGCTCACTATTATTTATGACCTTGTCAGTCAGTTTGTAACACTCAATGATCTCCCTATTAACCTATTCTGTATGAATACTGACTTATGACCGTCATCTGGACGGCTGCTGATGCTTTTTTGTTTTTGTTTTTTTTTTTTCTTGTTTTCTTTTTTCTTTGTTAATGTCTTATTGTTCTGTTTTGTCTAAATTTATGTATGAAACTCAATAAAAATTCTCTTTTAAAAAAAAAATGATATTAATATACTCCTTTGACATGCATATTTAAAAAAGTTCAGACCCTTAGTTAACTATTTATGTTTTTGTTTTTAATTGTAATTTTTTTAATTAAAAAAATGTATTTGGGTAATTTTTGGTGAGGGAGGTAAATAGCTAATTTTAAATGTAAAAAAATTTGTATTTATTTAATAAAAAATGGATGTGGGTGTAGTTTTACTATTTGGCCTAAAGATGGCCACAGTCAAAAAGTCTTGGAAGCATGATAGTACGTTTCCAGGAAGCATTAGGAGGACGAGAAACTTTTTGTAACTCAGAAAAACCGCAGCCTGATAGGAGGCTGTCAGTTTTTCTGTGTGGGACTTCGATCAATACAATACAATACAATACAATAACATTTCTGTAGCGTTTTTCTCCCATAGGACTCAAAGCGCTTAGGCTCTCTCAGATCAGTAGTTGGTAGTAGGATGAAGTATTCACACAACAAAAGTTATATTTCTCTAAATGCCAAACTGAACAGATGGGTTTTCAGTCTGGATTTAAACATGTCCAGGGATGGAGCTGTCCTGATCTGCTGAGGTAAGGAGTTCCAAAACGTAGGAGCAGCAAGAAACAAGGCTCTGGGACCAAAAGTTTCCAAATGGACTCGGAGTATGACTAGATTATTAGAACCTGTGGATGTGAGATTGCAGGGATTGCTACGCAGCTGTAACATTTCTTTTATGTATCCAGGGCCCAGATTATTTAGTGATTTAAATGTCAGTAGGCTGACCTTGAATAGGACCCTCCATTGTATAGGTAGCCAGTGAAGGGAGTGCAGGACTGGTGTTATGTGGCAATGATTGGGTTGGTTGGTTGGTTAACAGTCTGGCAGCAGTATTCAGTATCAGCTCTAGGTGGTACAAGTCCTTTTTGGAAGGCCAGTGTAGAGAGCATTGCAGTAATCCAGTCGGGATGTAATCAAGGCATGAACTAAGGTTGGTAGATCTTCTTGGGGGATAAGGTGCTTGATTTTTGCAATGTAGGAGACACGCAGTGATATTTGAGAAGTGAAATTAAGTTTATTGGATTTACAGAAAGAGCGCAATAATTGTTTAAATAAAATTAGGCAGGTGCTTAATTTGGCACTGTTGTCATTTTATTGATTCCAAAACCTTTAGAACTAATTATTGGAACTCAAATTGGCTTGGTAAGCTTAGTGACCCCTGACCTACATACACAGGTGAATTAAATTATGAGAAGGAGTATTTAAGGGGGTGGATTGCATGTTTCCCTCCTCTTTTAATTTTCTCTGAAAAGTAGCAACATGGGGGTCTCAAAACAACATCATGGTTCATGGTTAAGGGGAAGGATACAGAAAGCTGTCTCAGAGATTTCAGCTGTCTGTTTCCACAGTTAGGAACATGGCTCAGGCTCAGTTCAAGTTAAGGCTCGAAGTGGCAGACCCAAAAAAATCTTGGATAGACGGAAGCGACGAATGGTGAGAACAATGAGAGTCAGCCCACAGACCAGCACCAAAGACCTACAACATTATCTTGCTGCAGATGGAGTCACTGTGCATTGTTCAACCATTCGGCACACTTTACACAAGGAGATGCTGCGCCCACAGCACAAATAGAGCCGCTTGAGGTATGCTAAAGCACATTTGGACAAGCCAGCTTCATTTTGGAATAAGGTGCTGTGGACTGATAAAACTAAAATTTAGTTATTTGGGCATAACAAGGGGCGTTATGCATGGAGGAAAAACACAGCATTCCAAGAAAAACATCTGCTACCTACAGTAAAATATGGTGGTGGTTCCATTATGCTGTGGGTCTGTGTGGCCAGTGCAGGGACTGGGATTCTTGTCAAAGTTGAGGGACGCATGGATTCCACTCAGTAATAGCAGATTCTGGAGACCAATGTCCAGGAATCAGTGACAAAGCTGAAGCTGAATATAATTGAAAATATGTGGTGTGAGTTAAAGAGAGCTGTCCATGCTCAGCCATCAGACCTGAATGAACTAGAGATGTTTATACAGAGGAATGGTCCAAAATACCTTCAATCAGAATCCACGCTCTCATTGTAACGTACAGGAAATGTTTAGAGGCTGTAATTTCTGTAAAAGGAGGATCTACTAAATATTGATTTCATTTCTTTTTTGTGGTGCCCAAATTTACTGACCTGCCTAAATTTGTTCAAACAATTATTGCACTTTCTGTAAATCCAATAAACTTCATTTCACTTCTCAAATATCACTGTGTGATATGATATATTTAACTGACATTTTTTATCGTAACAACTAACGATTTATACAGGAAAATCATGACAATTAACAAGGTTGCCCAAACTTTCGCATCCCACTGTACCTAACTGAGACGCCAAATCGACTAGATCCTTAAAGCCGACCTCAACTTAGAACATTCTCTCTGCTCTAAAAGATACGCAAGGTCATAATAACCATTAAATAAAAAAATATATATATATTTGTTACAGCTGATACAAATCCTAATATAAATCTGCACTGTTTCTACTTCCTGATTCATGGAAGCAGACATATTGTTAACATTCTGTGCTTTCAAACTAGCTTATCTGCCATCTCTGCCATGGCAGTCATATGGCACAGGGGAGAGATCAAATTACAACTTGTGATTAGACGCAGATGAGGGGACATTAGGGTAAACTCTCTAAATACATACAAGGTGCATTTCGCTATGTTTTCCTACTGTCCTGAGCAAGAGTTCAGGTCCACTTTAATTTTAGTCATCAAAAAATGCATAGGATTACTAGGTAATACACATCAGTATTCTGCAACTGGCTATACACTAGGTCCAAGTAATAAGACTTATCAAGGATCACAACTGCTCCCCGCTTGTCTGCTGGTCTAACAATAATGTTGGGATTCTCTTGTAGGGACTTAGCAGCCTCTTTCTCGATCTTGGTTATGTTATATGGGACATGATATGTCCCGGTTTTAACTCGTTTCCGAAGCCTCCATATCTTTCATGGCTCTTTTAATAAAGATGTCAGTGACAGAGTGACTGCTGGAAGTGAAATTTGTTTTATTGCGTACATCTAAACCACTCAATGATAGAACATCTTACTGCTCAATATCTGTTCTCTCTGGAAATTTTTTAGCTTAAGTGTCTGAAAAAATGCATACAGTTCAATGTTACGAGTGAAAAAATCTGGTATACAGGGCAGAAAGGTAGGGTAGAAAGACAGTCTATACTGTAGAACTTTGATCTCCTTCTCCTCCTTCCATGCACATTGTGATATATGATTTACTAGGGAATTCTCCTCTAGCGCAGGGCCACTGGGCTCTTGGTCAAAGTTTGATTCCCTCCTCTTCCTATGTTTCCTACCTCCTCTCTGCTTCCTCTTATGCGCTCTGATGGGAAGGATCCTGAGAGGAAGGTAAAAAATCTGAGGACGTAGCTCCAAATTCTGACCCAGACAGCACAAAAGTCCATATCTGTAGGAAACATTAAGGGCGCCACCTGCTCTCTAATGGAATGGTGGATCCTGGTCGCCCTGTGATATTCTGCCAGGGTCTTAGCATGCATGTCAAGTGAGATATGGGTCTTTTTCACCTGCTCCAATTCTCGCTTCAATAGCTTAACATCTGGTTTCCTCAGGAAGGTTGAACCCCCATCTGCCACCACCAAAATCAAGTGGGCTTGCTCATCTGTATAGAATACTCTCTCCACTGTGTTAGCTCCTTCTGCCATGGTGTTCGTATCCTGATACACCAAGTACACTGGAACTGCACTTGTGAATCAGCCGTACAGAACATGCAGGAGCCTCCCTGTGTACCAGCAGGTTTCACAATCCACACAATTCTCAGATCTGCACTGTTCCTTTAAGATTTCTTGGTCTAGGTTGTGATTATATAAACAGATTGGACTAAGAGTAGATGTTGATATCGGGGCTGGTGACTAATGGGAGCAGAGGGGCTGCTCTTTGGAATGCAGGTCTCCCATCAGGTCTGCCGCCCTGCAGGAAGCCAGCGGATTGGCCAATTCAGTAGTATGTTTCCTATATAAGCCTGCATTGTGCAGTGATGCATTGTACATGCTGGGTGGCTAGTAAAAGGGATGTTTGCCTGAAATAGCGGTCCACTTTATTTTTTAACATTTTCTAATAAATTCAGTGTTCTTAAAGGAACAGTGTGGATCTGAGACTTGCTTACAATGTTACACAGTGACATAACAGTCAACAATAGTACAAGAGAGTGATGTAACTGTGTAGGGATAAATGTAGCAGATGACTCACTGAGTCCATATGGTGACAGAAAAGAGCAAATAGGGAGTTGGGCCCTGCCAAATAGGCTTACAATCTGAGAGGGACACATAAGGTAGGGTGGACAAGTCCAAGGTTGAAGCTATGAAGATAACTGGCATGCAATAGTGAACAGATGAGTCTTAAAGGCAAGCTTGGATGAGATTAAAGAACAACTGTTAGCCATACAATGCATTAATAAAAAAACCACATAAGCAAGTAGATAATTTCTTGCTCTACTTACCTAACAGATGTATTGCGCTGTCCACGGTTTAATTCAGATTTTACAATGTTTGTAAAATCCAGTGACTTCTGGTTCTGGTGGTGGCCATCTTGGATCCCATATGCTTAAGTATTTCCCCTGGCATCCCCTCTCCTCCCCGCACTATTACAGAGCGGGGAGGAATAAAGGCAGCGCAGATCGACTCACTTACTAATAGTTCCAAGTGTTATAATTTAAGTAGGCCTCAGTTATTTGGACTGAGTTTTAGGTAAAAGGATGGTTCGCAGAGTATACCTTTAAATAGAAGTTTCAAAGATGCAGGCAGAAGCATCTCAGTGTCTGCTTGAAGCAGATACTGAGAAGATGTTCCTAGTCCAAGGTCTTAGGCCTACACTGCCCCAGACAAATGGACAACGGGAACAATCAACATAGGCCATATTTACAAAATATCACATTCCTGTATGTAAGTGAAAGTGGTCATGGAATATTAATCGAGAAGGTGTGTGTCCTGACATCACAAGGGATCTGAACCAATCATAGATGGCTCAGATGAGGTCACATTTAACTCTTTCTGGTTCATATAAAACCCACAGCCAGAGTATGGGGTGGCACTCTTTTCTGTCTTGCTACCTGTCCCTGCTGGCTTAAACCTTTATATAATCCATTTCTGTTCTGATATGATGTATGCTGTACATAGGTAGTCTAGAAGATGTAACGTAGTCTAGAAAGAAGATAACTGACTAACATTCAGGAGGAATGTTAGTCAAGAGCTTGTAACGCAACGGACTTAAACAGAAGAATTTGCTTTGCTAAGATATGACAAACTGTATCTGTATATCTGTGTAGTGAATAAACTCCTTGTATATTGAAGACGCCTGAGAACAGTCTATCTCCAATAATGCTTGCTGTGTTGAGAGTCATGTTATCTCACAGTCGTGAGGTGCAACTCTAAGAAGTTGCTGGTGTCGAAGCAAAAAGGTGATTTATAACAGTGGTGCCGTGAACCCAGCGCTGTCTAGCAGAAAAGGCAGGCAAGGACCGGGCCAGATGTCAGTCTGTTATCTAGTTTTTCCAGGACTTTCACAGTAACAAGCGGAGGAGACGTTGAGACTCTGGAAGCTTACCAAGTGAGCTAAGTGTGTGGGCGGCTGCAGTAGGGCCGACCCACGGACTGCAATTCGAGTAATAATCAGCGGCGAGTCGTAGACCTGTTTTATTTGGGTTGTGATGTACACGCAACCCACCGCCGAACAGGATTCCGTGGTGAGGCACCCAGGTAAACGTTTGCAGGCAAGTTATCGTCAGGGGAAGGAGAATCCACTGAGCAGGCAGACGCTCAGTAAACGCTCACCGAGGTCCACTGGCTCATGGGAAAAACTTGCCGTCAGCTGATCGAATTGGAAGTCGGAACGAGTCTGTAGAACCAGGCAAGTATGGGGTTTCGTTTCTTTAAATTTGAAGCAGTGTTTGGTGTCTATGTTAACAGTGTTTTTTTTAGACGTGTGCATTGCTAGCGTATTATCTTCCTGTGTTGGTTTTTGTTTTTCTCTCGTGCTATGCTAGGAGCAGCTGCAGTTTCAGTTGAGGCTTTGGTTTAATAGCAATAGTATGGTATGGTCTGACCAGTGAACTGATAGTCTGGGAGAGATAGTCAGTGTGTGTACTGTCCCCTCGCAGCAGGGGGGCTGCAGTTTACAGGGGGGAGAGAAAAGCGAGAGAGAGACACAGTCCAGGTTGCAGGCAGTGTGTCTAAGCTGTGTGTCTTTAGCAGTTTGTAGGGTTTATAGCAGTTAGCAGTTTGAAGTATGTCTTTTTTTTTTTTCTCGGTGAGCGGGTTTACAGGAAGGCACACAGCCCACATCACTGGGTCGCTTTGAAGGTATGAAGCAGTTTAAAGCCACAGCTGAGATAGTGGGAGAGGTGCTACTGACGTGTTTTTTTTCTCTGTCAGCATGTCCGAGTTAGTTACAGGGGTGTTTGTGAGATGTTCTGCAGGATAGAGCCTGTGGTTCAGAGATTTGTGTATCGGGAACATTGGTTTAGGTTTTCCTGAGGTGGGGGAAGATAAGAGACTCCACGAACTTTGTGGTATTTCTCTTTTGTATGTTTTTTTTCCATCCGAGAGTGTATAGAGCTGTATGCTAAGCTTCGGGAAGAGATATATATGCTGAAATGTTTAGTGTGCATATACATTGTATGTTCTAACAGGTTTTTTTTTCTAAAGGTGCATAGGATTAAGAGGTTGTTATGGGGGATTACATAGCAGCCATCTTGGCTGGCATGCCATGACTCAACATGGAGTCGTAATTCTGAGAAAGCCACTCCCACCTTCACCTTAGGAGGGGAGGGGGCGGGCAGCACCCACTGATAGGCACGCCCCAATGGCAGGGGGGATGTGCTGGGGGGGTCCCACGTCACAACTGTGCACACGGCGCCGTGCACGGAAACAGCTGGTGGGAGGGGTCCAGAGTGGGGACAGGGAGATTCCACTGAGGATCTCGGCTTCCAGATGATTTCCTCAAAAGGAATCTGGGCACAGGGAGTGTCCGCATACGTGAGCCAAGCAAGTTGCATGGTCACGGATAGGAAGTGTTTACCAGCCAGGGGCATGGAGACACGTAGAAGTCAGATATTTCCCAGGGATTGATTTGCAAGAGCGAATCAGGTGGGGTATCTGGACAGGGTTACTTATGAGATTATTCCTTTAACCACTTGCCGACCGCCCACAGCCCATGGGCGGCGGCAAAGTGGATGCCTTAAGGACCGCAATACGCCTTAGGGCGTTGCGTCCTTTTCCTATGCCGGGGGAGCGATCGCGTCATTGATGACGCGCGCTTCCCCCGGCAACTGGCTCCGCCCACCCGCCGTAACATCCCGCCGGCCATACGGAAGCGCCGGCGGGATGTTAACCCCGCGATCGCCGCTACAAAGTGTATAATACACTTTGTAATGTATACAAAGTGTATTATACAGGCTGCCTCCTGCCCTGGTGGTCCCAGTGTCGGAGGGACCACCAGGGCAGGCTGCAGCCACCCTAGTCTGCACCCAAACACACTGATCTGCCCCCCCCCCTGCCCACTGATCGCCCACAGCACCCCTCAGAGCCCCCCCTGCCCACCCCCCAGACCCCTGTTTGCACCCAATCACCCCCCTAATAACCAATCAATCACTCCCTGTCACTATCTATCAACGCTATTTTTTTTTTATCTCCCCCCCTGCCCCCTGCCCCCTCCTGATCACCCCCCACCCCTCAGATTCTCCCCAGGACCCCCCCCCCCCCTGTCAATCACCTGTCAATCACCCATCAATCACCCCCTGTCACTGCCACCCAACAATCAGCCCCTAACCTGCCCCTTGCGGGCAATCTGATCACCCACCCACACCAATAGATCGCCCGCAGATCCGACATCAGATCACCTCCCAAATCCATTGTTTACATCTATTCTCTCCTCTAAACACCCACTAATTACCCATCAATCACCCATCAATCACCCCCTATCACCACCTGTCACTTTTACCTATCAGATCAGACCCTAATCTGCCCCTTGCGGGCACCCAATCACCCGCCAACACGCTCAGATTGCCCTCTGACCCCCCCTTATCAATTCGCCAGTGCATTAATTACATCTGTTCTTCCCTGTAATAACCCACTGATCACCTGTCAATCACCTGCCAATCACTTATCACCCATCAATCACCCCCTGTCACCCCCTGTCACTGCCACCCATCAATCAGCCCCTAACCTGCCCCTTGCGGGCAATCTGATCACCCACCCACACCAATAGATCGCCCGCAGATCCGACATCAGATCACCTCCCAAATCCATTGTTTACATCTATTCTCTCCTCTAAACACCCACTAATTACCCATCAATCACCCCCTATCACCACCTGTCACTTTTACCTATCAGATCAGACCCTAATCTGCCCCTTGCGGGCACCCAATCACCCGCCAACACGCTCAGATTGCCCTCTGACCCCCCCTTATCAATTTGCCAGTGCATTAATTACATCTGTTCTTCCCTGTAATAACCCACTGATCACCTGTCAATCACCTGCCAATCACCTATCACCCATCAATCACCCCCTGTCACCCCCTGTCACTGCCACCCATCAATCAGCCCCTAACCTGCCCCTTGCGGGCAATCTGATCACCCACCCACACCATCCGATCGCCTGCAGACCCGCAGTCAGATCACCTCCCAAGTGCATTGCATCTGTTCTCTCCTCTAAACCTCCACTAATTACCCATCAATCACCCCCTGTCACTGCTACCCATCAGATTAGACCCCCATCTGCCCCTAGGGCACCCAATCACCCGCCCACACCCTCAGACCCCAGCCCTGATCACCTCGCCATTGCATTACTTGCATCTATTCCCCCCACTAATCACACCTTGAGACACCCATCAATCACCTCCTGTCACTACCTGTCACCCCCTAGCACACCTACCCATCAGATCAGGCCCTAATTTGCCCCGTGTGGGCTCCTGATCACTCGGCCAAACCCTCAGATCCCCCTCAGACCCCCTTCCGATCACCTCCCCAGTGCATTGAGTGCATCTATTTTCCCCTCATCACCCCCTGAGACACCCATCAATCACCTCCTGTCACCCCCCTAGCACTCCTATCCATCAGATCAGGCCCAATACAACCTGTCATCTAAAAGGCCACCCTGCTTATGACCGGTTCCACAAAATTCGGCCCCTCATAGACCACCTGTCATCAAAATTTGCAGATGCTTATACCCCTGAACAGTCATTTTGAGACATTTGGTTTCCAGACTACTCACGGTTTTGGGCCCGTAAAATGCCAGGGCGGTATAGGAACCCCACAAGTGACCCCATTTTAGAAAAAAGACACCCCAAGGTATTCTGTTAGGTGTATGACGAGTTCATAGAAGATTTTATTTTTTGTCAAAAGTTAGCGGAAATTGATTTTTATTGGTTTTTTTCACAAAGTGTCATTTTTCACTAACTTGTGACTAAAAATAAAATCTTCGATGACCTCGCCATACACCTAATGGAATACCTTGGGGTGTCTTCTTTCTAAAATGGGGTCACTTGTGGGGTTCCTATACTGCCCTGGCATTTTAGGGGCCCTAAACCGTGAGGAGTAGTCTAGAAAACAAATGCCTCAAAATGACCTGTGAATAGGACGTTGGGCCCCTTAGCGCACCTAGGCTGCAAAAAAAGTGTCACACATGTGGTATCGCCGTACACAATTGTCCACTTGTAAATGGACAATTGTGTGTAAAAAAAATCAAACAATTGTCATGTACAGAGATATTTCTACCACCCAGCATGGGTATGTGTAAAAATACACCACAAAACACATTATACTACTTCTCCTGAGTACGGCGGTACCACATGTGTGGCACTTTTTTACACCCTAAGTGCGCTAAGGGGCCCAAAGTCCAATGAGTACCTTTAGGATTTCACAGGTCATTTTGCGACATTTAGTTTCAAGACTACTCCTCGCGGTTTAGGGCCCCTAAAATGCCAGGGCAGTATAGGAACCCCACAAATGACCCCATTCTAGAAAGGAGACACCCAAAGGTATTCCGTTAGGAGTATGGTGAGTTCATAGAAGATTTTATTTTTTGTCACAAGTTAGCGGAATATGACACTTTGTGAAGAAAAACAATTCAAATCAATTTCCGCTAACTTGTGGCAAAAAATAAAATCTTCTATGAACTCACCATACTCCTAACGGAATACCTTGGGGTGTCTTCTTTGTAAAATGGGGTCATTAGTGGGGTTCCTATACTGCCCTGGCATTTTAGGGGCCCTAAACCGTGAGGAGTAGTCTTGAAACAAAAATGACCTGTGAAATCCTAAAGGTACTCATTGGACTTTGGGCCCTTTAGCGCAGTTAGGGTGCAAAAAAGTGCCACACATGTGGTATTGCCGTACTCGGGAGAAGTAGTATAATGTGTTTTGGGGTGTATTTTTACACATACCCATGCTGGGTGGGAGAAATACCTCTGTAAATGACAATCTTTTGATTTTTTTACACACAATTGTCCATTTACAGAGTTATTTCTCCCACCCAGCATGGGTATGTGTAAAAATACACCCCAAAACACATTGTACTACTTCTACTTTAGGATTTCACAGGTCATTTTGAGAAATTTCGTTTCAAGACTACTCCTCACGGTTTAGGGCCCCTTAAATGCCAGGGCAGTATAGGAACCCCACAAATGACCCCATTTTAGAAAGAAGACACCCCAAGGTATACCGTTAGTAGTATGGCGAGTTCATAGAAGATTTTATTTTTTGTCACACGTTAGCGGAAATTGATTTTAATTGTGTTTTTTCACAAAGTGTCATTTTCCGCTAACTTTTGACAAAAAATAAAATCCTCTATGAACTCACCATACTCCTAACGGAATACCTTGGGGTGTCTTCTTTCTAAAATGGGGTCATTTGTGGGGTTCCTATACTGCCCTGGCATTTTAGGGGCCCTAAACCGTGAGGAGTAGTCTTGAAACGAAATTTCTCAAAATGACCTGTGAAATCCTAAAGGTACTCATTGGACTTTGGGCCCTTTAGCGCAGTTAGGGTGCAAAAAAGTGCCACACATATGGTATCGCCGTACTCAGGAGAAGTAGTATAATGTGTTTTGTGGTGTATTTTTACACATACCCATGCTGAGTGGGAGAAAGATCTCTGTAAATGGACAATTGTGTGTAAAAAAAATTAACAAATTGTCATTTACAGAGATATTTCTCCCACCCAGCATGGGTATGTGTAAAAATACACCCCAAAACACCTTATACTACTTCTCCTGAGTACGGCAATACCACATGTGTGGCACTTTTTTGCAGCCTAACTGCGCTAAGGGGTCCAAAGTCCAATGAGCACCTTTCGGCTTTACAGGTGTGCTTACAATTTAGCACCCCCCAAAATGTCAAGACAGTAAACACACCCCACAAATGACCCCATTTTGGAAAGTAGACCCTTCAAGGTATTCAGAGAGGGGCATGGTGAGTCCGTGGCAGATTTCATTTTTTTTTGTCGCAAGTTAGAAGAAATGGAAACTTTTTTTTTTTTTTTCTCACAAAGTGTCATTTTCCGCTTACTTGTGACAAAAAATAATATCTTCTATGAACTCACTATGCCTCTCAGTGAATACTTTGGGATGTCTTCTTTCCAAAATGGGGTCATTTGGGGGGTATTTATACTATCCTGGAATTCTAGCCCCTCATGAAACATGACAGGGGGTCAGAAAAGTCAGAGATGCTTGAAAATGGGAAAATTCACTTTTTGCACCATAGTTTGTAAACGCTATAACTTTTACCCAAACCAATAAATATACACTGAATGGGTTTTTTTTTTAACAAAAACATGTTTGTCCACATTTTTCGCGCTGCATGTATACAGAAATTTTACTTTATTTGAAAAATGTCAGCACAGAAAGTTAAAAAAATCATTTTTTTGCCAAAATTCATGTCTTTTTTGATGAATATAATAAAAAGTAAAAATCGCAGGAGCAATCAAATAGCACCAAAAGAAAGCTTTATTAGTGACAAGAAAAGGAGCCAAAATTCATTTAGGTGGTAGGTTGTATGAGCGAGCAATAAACCGTGAAATTGTATACAATGAACAGAGGCGCCAAAAGTATAAGATTAGATTAAATGAGCTTAAAAACCAACTTAAATGGCAAAACTGAAGGAGGAAGCGGTGGTCTCACCTCCCTCAAGCAGACACGACAACGACTGCGATTCAGACAGTCAAACACATTCATTAGGAACTCCAAAAAGAAATGCAACGCGTTTCTCAGGTTCAACCCCGCCCCATCAGGCAACATAGGGAGGAGTATCAAACAATCTGCACAAGGATTCAAATTAAGCGCCTCTGTGAGGCGCTTAATTTGAATCCTTGTGCAGATTGTTTGATACTCCTCCCTATGTTGCCTGATGGGGCGGGGTTGAACCTGAGAAACGCGTTGCATTTCTTTTTGGAGTTCCTAATGAATGTGTTTGACTGTCTGAATCGCAGTCGTTGTCGTGTCTGCTTGAGGGAGGTGAGACCACCGCTTCCTCCTTCAGTTTTGCCATTTAAGTTGGTTTTTAAGCTCATTTAATCTAATCTTATACTTTTGGCGCCTCTGTTCATTGTATACAATTTTGAGTCCACCCTTGGTGGAGGGTTGCTACCCTTTCTTCCTGTCTACAGGGGGCGACTTCTTGATCCTGGGTGGGGTCGGGACGGTCTCCCCACCTGCCTTTGCAGTGGTTGCCTGCTGGTGACCCTGACTTGTGAGTATTTAGCAATACAAACTTATTGCCACCTTGTCCAGTACGAATTACACTATTGGGGCTCTTGGTGTTCCCTGTTTTTAATAAACCGTGAAAGCTGCAGTGGTCTGAATGGAAAAAAAGTGGCCGGTCCTTAAGGGGTAGAAAGCCCTAGGTCCTCAAGTGGTTAAGTGAGGCACCTCGCGCGGTGCAGCATGTGTTCCCAATAGAGATAGGGAGGACAGTGCATAGTGGGAGAGGGGGAAAGGAAAAGAGAGAAAGAAAGGAGTTGACCAATCCAGGTGTACGTCGCTGCGACTGCAGAACGTTTTTTTTTTTTGGGGGGGGGGGGGAGGTTTGTGTCAGGGACAGGACCAGAGATTGACAAAGAAGTCATTGCTGGGCTGTTAGCGTGTTTTTCCTCGCCCACCGATTGGTCAAATATATATATTTTTTCTTTCTCTTCTTTTCTCCAGCTCTGATTCAGTTTAGCACAGAACAGAACTGGAAGCAGTTCAAGGGGCAATTATAAAGATGAGGGAATTGCCATTTACAGAGTGACAGTGTATCAGTACAGTGTTTGCCATTTGACTACCTACCAAGTGGGCATTCAGGGATATGCATACAGGCATATGACGCTGAAATGCTTAGCCCTGCACCCTGTGTAGTTTAAGTGCAAATTGCTCCTTCCTACAGGGAGGAGGCCATTTTTTTGTAGTCTGGGGGTAGTAGCACGGCAAGCAGTGGTCAGAGGGTACACTAAACAGGACGTCGAGCAGAGAGGGCTGCGTTCGATGAAGTTCTAGGTAAGTCAATGCGAAAATGAGTAAGAGCATTGCAGGCTCACCTGCAAAGCAGCAACAGGTGTGTGGCATCCGTACTCTGTGCATACAGCGGCCGTGTATGTACAGAAGGGGGGATGTGGGGGGAGAGCTTGCAATGAGGTGAGAGCTTCCAAAGGTGAAGTCCGCGGGAGCATATTTTAAACAAGTAAGTACTTAGGATAGTACTTAGGTAGGGGAGAGAAGTTTAACTCCAATCTACCAAAAAGAGTAAACAGAGTTCATGAGAACCATAAAGCAACGAGATCAATTACGGTATATATTGATCAATTTAAAGCGTACAGAGTACAAGCCGCAGGGCGAAACCCAAATCATTAATAAGAATTGATTTGTTTATATTTCGATTTCAGGAGTTTGGCAATATGGAATTGAGACAGCTGCAGTGCTGGCAGCAAAGATGGAGATGACAGTCAGATAAGCAAAAAGTTCCAGATGCCAATCCGAGTTTGGAGAACAGCGAGATTTCTGAGATCGGAAAGAGACTGAGAAACGAGATTTCGGAGATCGGAAAGAGACTAAAAAAAACTGTCTGAGCAAAGCATAATGCAAATTGCTAATGTTTTTCTTTCCCAAGGAGATGCTTTGATAATGAAGAGTACCGTGCTGATGGTGATCCTAGGCTGCCATTCTGTCCTAGGAGAACGAAGAGAGGACATTCTCATGAACAATAAGGGGTTAATGAGAACACAAGGCCCAAGCATGTTAATGTTTGGAGACAAAGGTACTGATCCTTTCCCACCTCCCTCTGATTGGCACAGATGGACCAAGCAGGGATGGAGGAAAATAGCACTTGTGCCAGGTGGAAACAAATTTCATGGCACAATGTTGGTGAAAGGTCTGAAGGGTCAGGTGTGCTGGAAGTTTGAATTGAGTGGCAGTGTAAATCTGCTCTTGAATGTCACACTCCCAGAACCAATGCACCGATCCAAAGTTTTGTTAAAAGGTATATTGCAGTACAATGGGTACATACAAAAGGTGGAGTGTGTGGTTCGGGGGTACCTTGTCTTGGTTATCCAGAGTGAGATGGTTCCAGATTGGAGAGGAACGTGCAGTAAGCGTCACTTCTCCTATAGGAGAGACGCAGGGGACAACATCACACTCTGGAGTTACCAACAGAGGGTGTCTCTGGAACAACACTACACACGTAAATGCTGGAAAGCCGAGGGTTTGTGGTTCTCGAAACAAGAAGTAAAAATCGAGATCAAGCCACATTTCCAGGTGACAAAGAGGGTGGGGAGAGCGATCCCGAGGGAGGGAAAGCCAACACAGGGAACCCCATTCTCACTACACGGGTCACAACAGGGGACAATATTACACAGTCCATATGCAGCCACTTATCCTCAGGCTAGTTGGGTAAGTGACTTAGGTAGGGGAGAGAACTCTTAATTGAAAGATTGCAGAGAGTACAGTCTTCCCGACCTCAGGTACGCATTTTGCCTCAGGACATAAGGGGGGAAGAGGTCCAATCAGGACAGTTGGGGACATATTTTGTCAGGGAGATGCTAAAGGATCCTTTACAACTGAGATTGGACAAGGAGAGGTATATCGATTTTTCTGGAGAAGGATCTTTTGCATGGAAGCTTTGAGATGTTTGGGTGAACAAATGGAAAGGGTGCAACATTTCTTTAGGCATTGCCACTTCCTCAGTTCCCACCTCAACACATGTCTTACACCATGACCTGAGGTCAACATTTTTTGGTGCTAGACGGGGAGGTGAAACAAGGAGAGCTGTCCTCATGCGGGCAATTCTCACAGAGGTACCTGTATTTGCCAGGGGAAGTCAAATTTAGGGAAGAAGCCTGCTGGCTCAATAACACAGAATGCGAGGCTACCATTCAAAAGATCCGCCCTGAAGCCAAACCGATAGTTCGGGTGGCTGAAGGAAAGGTTTGTTTTTTTAACATAATGTCTAATGACACATTCAAGGTACATTTTTTTATTTTTTTTTTAATATTTTTATTATTTCCATAGCAAACATAGCCAGAACAGTTTACAGAATGGGAGAAGCAATTCCAAATGGACAACATTTACATTCAAAGATATTATGAGTTTTACATTCATAGACATTTGGAAAATAGCATACAGGTCATGAGCTAGGGATTTTCAAAATTTTCTCCCCGAAACTAACAGCCTTATTCCCTCCTCCCCCCTGTTATTTTCCGCCCTCCTATAGCCCTCCCCCGAAGAAACCCCCCCTCCCCCTTCCCTTATCTCTGCATGTGTTATCCTATAATGCTAGCCAATTAGCATTGCGCAGTAAATAGTAGCTGGTTTAACAGTCTAAATAACCTCCAGTCGGCCTAAGGTGCCGTGTAGCTGTTCAATTAGGTACCACTTTGTGTATGTAAAGTTTCCCATTAACGCTATTCTCTCAGCTTCAGAGAGTTGGGTTAAAATACATTTTTTCCATACTCTCATAAAGGCTTTGGTTCTCTTATCTTTGGCCTGTAGTGTATTCATTTTGTCTAGTGTGAACAATCTATGTACTTCCTGTTTAACCATCATCACTGTGGGGGGGTCTTGTTCTAACCATTTCTTGAAGACCACTTTTCTCGCTGTTATTAGTAGTAGGTGGAATAGATTCGATGGCTTTAGAGAAATATCATCGGTTTCTCTAGGCGCATGGTTGAATAGACATAGAAATTGGTCTCGCTATCTTTTTGGCACAAAGTTTATTGGCATAGTTCAACACCTTATCCCAGAATCGAGCAATGGGGGGGCAAGACCAGATGCAGTGCAATAAATCAGCTTCTCCCACCCCACATTTTGGGCAGAAAGGTCTATAGTGTGCTGGGGGTTGCTTATACTTGATATTGAAAGCAAATTTTGCTTTGTGCATCAGAAGTAGGTGGGAGGTTCTCCAGACTTCATTAGTTATGCATCTTTGTACTGTGTTCCATCCTGATATAATTTTATCAGCAGCAGTATCGTCTAGGAGGGCAGAACTCCATGTTTTATAGAGCTGGTTTTTAATTTTTCCCACCCAGAGCGATTGCAATCCTTTATATAGCTCTGACAGAGACTTAGAACCTCCACCAGGCCCCACATAGGAGTCGAAGGGTGTAATTTCTGCTACTTGTCTTATCTGCCGGATTAATGAATGCGTTAGGGATTTGATCTGCATATATGGGAAGATGTCATTTCTCGATAATTGGTATGTTAGCCTTAACTCAGGAAAGGTTCTCCAGGTTCCCCTTCTAATATCTAGTAGGTGTCCTAAGGTTTTTATGCCCTTCTGATCCCAGGCCGAAAAATGTGGTTGCTGCGTGCTCGGTGGATATTCTGGATTGCCCCAAATTGGCAGATACTTAGAAACTCGTATTGGAAGTCGAAACATTTTTCTGGTCGCTTGCCAGGCTGCAATTGTATCACGAAAGATTGCATTTATTCTTATTCGTAAGGGCAAACGTTTAACCACCCTGGCGTTCTATTAAGATCGCCAGGACGGCTGCGGGAGAGTTTTTTTTAAATAAAAAAAAAACTATTTCATGCAGCCAACTGAAAGTTGGCTGCATGAAAGCCCACTAGAGGGCGCTCCGGAGGCGTTCTTCCGATCGCCTCCGGCGCCCAGAATAAACAAGGAAGGCCGCAATGAGCGGCCTTCCTTGTTTTGCTTAGATCGTCGCCATAGCGACGAGCGGAGTGACGTCATGGACGTCAGCCGACGTCCTGACGTCAGCCGCCTCCGATCCAGCCCTTAGCGCTGGCCGGAACTTTTTGTTCCGGCTACGCTGGGCTCAGGCGGCTGGGGGGACCCTCTTTCGCCGCTGCTCGCGGCGGATCGCCGCAGAGCGGCGGCGATCGGGCAGCACACGCGGCTGGCAAAGTGCCGGCTGCGTGTGCTGCTCTTTATTTGAACAAAATCGGCCCAGCAGGGCCTGAGCGGCAGCCATCGGCGGTGATGGACGAGCTGAGCTCGTCCATACCGCTAAGATGGTTAATATTGGCATGTAGCAGACCCACTGGCGACCATGGTAAGGCCATCTCAGCCTCTAAGGGATGATTGGAGTGTGAACTAGTTTGGTTTAGCCAGTCTCTGGCATGTCTAATAAGAGCGGCTAGGTTGTAGGTTCTAATATTTGATATATTAAGACCCCCTGTAACGATTGTGGGATATCTCCGTGTTCAGTGCACAAAGATGTGCGCTGACACTGCGGAGGTCCTCCACAAGCGTGTCAAGATACTAGAACCCAGCTTTTGGTGCAAGCACCAGTAGAGGGAAATTCCTGTCGGCACAGGGCGCTGGGGAGCGCAGAGGAACCAATCCCCTGCACCTCCACAAATGCCAGACAGGAATTGCACGAAGCGCAGAACGCAATCGCAAGAGAAGCGATTGCAAATGAGAACGAGCAAAGGGACAGGTTGTATGTGTGTGCGCCAATCTAGTCGCCACCCCGCGACCGCGCACACACAACAGCAGGTGCGAAACAGAAACGCAACCGCCAAGAACAGTGATTGCCAGAAGTGACACAAGGCAGATCAGAACAGAATACGAGGATAGCAAAGGCACAGCAAATCATACAATGAGAAGATACGGAAAATAATAAACGCTAGCTAACCGCGAACACCGCACTCATTCGCAACAGTGCACGCGGTTATGCGCGGTCTCCACGTGATTAGCACAATAGAGACAAACACGCCTAACTAACCATCAACAGACAAACACGAAACAAAGAACGTGAACGCTTGCTTAACGGTTACCTCATCGAGCCTACAGCAAGCGCCCGTATCAGACAAGACAGACAAACGAGAAACAGGAACTAGGCAGAAAGGATCCACCGCTCTTCCGCCAGAGCAAGTGTGATCCAAGCAGGAACACAGATCAGAAAGATCCACAGCCGCTAACGCTAGCGGCTAGTGCGATCTAAACAAGACAGATCAGATGAGGTAGCTGGTAGCAACCACTGCTCCAGCTTACACTCCAGGAACTAGATCAGAAGGATCCACAGCCGCTACCGCTAGAGGCCAGTGCGATCCAAACAAGACAGAGCGATTCGCTATCAACCGCCGCTGGTGACAGCGCAATCGCGACAGACAAGACAGGACAAAATAGGCAGTACAAATTATACACAAACTGACTGCACTAACTAGGAATGCAAGGAGCACTCCCCAAGAATTAACTATACTAAGATAGCAGTGGCTGACACTCCAGGTGAGTCCAGCAGGAACAAACCTCTATGAGCAGCGAAGCATTGTGGGTACACGCCTCCAATGAATGTGGCCAGGCAATTTGCATGACAACGTATGCAAATTCCTCAGCAAGCACAAGCTGCAAAACTGACAGAAGGTCTTCTTTCCAGAGTCCTGCAGCATGCAGACCTGAATAATGATCAAAAGGCTGCCTGCCTGCGCAGGCAGCTGAGCGGATCGTTACACCCCCCCAAATCCTTTGGGCATTGTAACTTGGCTAATGCTATTCTTGGCTTTTTCCCTTTCCAGATAAATTTAATGAGGGCTGAGTTTAGTGATTGCAGGTCCCTGTGCTTGATGAGGAGTGGGACTGTCTGTAGGGGATATAAGAGCCTTCCCATCGATACCATTTTGAATAAGGCTACCCTACCTGCTAAGCCTATCGGTAAGTTATGCCACCTGACTAATTGTTCTATGATACTTTTAAAAAGAGGCGTATAGTTGACTGCATAAAGATCTGCAGGATCTCTTGGTATGTTTACACCTAGATATTTAAAGTTTGCGGTATTTACTGGTATTCCTAGTTGTTGCCACTCTTGGGTCTGAGCTTGCTTGGATAGTGGAAAAAGAAAGCTCTTGTCTTTATTGATTTTATATCCTATCATCTCCCCCATCTCTTCTATTATTTGAAATACTTCAGATACTTGATGGAGCGGGTCTTGTAAAAATAACACCGCGTCGTCAGCAAATAGCGTTTGCTGTATATTGATATCTCCTATCTGTCATCAAAGGCTCTAGTGCTAGATTAAATAATAGAGGTGACAGCGGGCATCCCTGCCTTGTTCCTTTGGCTAAACTGATAGGTATAGAGGTATAACCTTGTGTAACTTTTTTGGCAGTCGGCTCGGCATACATAGCCTGGATTGTTGTTAAAAAGGGTCCTGTAATGCTATATCTTTTTATTACCGCCCACAGCCAGTCCCACTCCACATTGTCAAAGGCTTTTTCTGCATCAAGCACAAGGACAGCCGATTTTTTATAAGTGCAGGGATATGCTTTTGCTTGCTCTAAGACTGCTAGAATTTTCCTCACATTACTCACTGCTGCTCTACCTCGTATAAAACCTGTTTGGTTCGGGTGGATTAGCTTTGGCACTATCAGCGTCAATCTATCCGCTAGGATTTTGGAAAGAATTTTCATGTCCTGGTTTAATAGAGAGATCGGGCGGTAGGACTCTGGGTTCGTGGGGTCCCGCCCCTCCTTAGGGATAAGCTTGATATAGGCTAGTTTGCCAGTGTTCGGATATTGCCCTGTTTTCATTATGTGGTTATAAATGTGCGCCAATGGTTCTGCTACATCTTCCTTTAGTATTTTAAAAAATTCTGCTGGAAGGCCGTCAGGTCCTGGTGATTTTGCATTAGCTAATGTTTTTATAGTCTGGAGTACCCCCTGTTTAGTTATTGCTGCATTTAGGAGTTCAACCTCTGAAGCTGATACCATTGGTAGCCTAATTTTTGTTACAAAGGTATCAGGGTCAGACCGCTGGGCGGTAACTGTCTTATATATTTTGGTGTAAAATTTGGCGAAAATATCGTTCACTGGCCTTGGCTCATGTTCCAGGTCACCAGCGTCATTTCATAGTATGATCGGGACCTCCTGCTTCTTAAGTTGCTTGGATGCTATGTTTGCTACCAGCTTGCCCGCCTTGTCCCCAAATCTATGAAAGAACAATTCAGATTGCGCTTTACAAAGGGCTGCTCTAGTAGAGAACCATAGTCTGCCCTTGTTTTGTCTCTCATCCAGTGTTCCCTTGTTTGGGGGGAGGGGTTTATCAGATAGTGGTTTTTTTTGTGCTCTGCTGGCTTGACCTACCACCTTTGTGTACTGTTTAGTAAGCTGTTTTTTCCTGGTGGCTACATAGGAAATTAGTCTACCCCTCAGTACTACTTTTGTCGTTTCCCAGAACAAAATTGGTGTTTTTTTATGTTGCTTATTGTCATAGTCATATTCTACCCACCAGCTGTGTAGAAGCTGCTCAAACACTTCATCTCCATATAGGCTTGTAGGAAATCTCCAAATGTATTCAGAGTTTCTTGGAGTCAGGTCTTGTAGTTGTAGGGTGACTGGGGCATGGTCAGAAATAAGTATATCTCCTATCGAACAGGAATGTAGCCTGTTAGCAAGTCTATCCGTTATGAATAGGGTATCGATTCTCGACCATGTGTTATGCTTAGGAGAATAGAAAGTGTATTCTCTATCAAAAGGTTTCAGATATCGCCAGGCATCTAGTAAATTAGTTGCTTCTAGCATTGCAGATAGTCTAGTATCTGATTGTTGCAGAGTCGCATTTGAGCAGCTTCTATCCACCAAGCGATCAAGGACTGAGTTCATATCTCCGCCCAACACTAGGGGCCCTTATATATCTGATATTTGTTTGACTAGTTTGTCAAAAAATGTTTTGTTTTCGCCATTAGGAGCATATACGTTAAGTAGAACCATTTGTTCAGTGGCCATTTGTATGTGCAGTCGTATCCACCTTCCCTCAGCATCATGTTCTTGATGTAGGCACTGGTGTTTGAAGCGTTTGTTTATTAGAATTACCGCCCCTGCCTTTTTATTGACCGTCGGGGTTCCATAGACCGCGCCCACCCAACTCTTTTTCAGATAGGGGATCTGTTCAGTCCCCAGATGGGTTTCCTGTAGCATACAAATGTCCGGGCGCATGTTTTTAAGATGCGCTAGGACCTTAGTACGCTTGTTTGGGGACTGCAGTCCCTTTACATTCCACGTGACTATACGCATTTACTGAGGTCTTGTTGGTTGATGCGGCTGCAGCATACATTTGAAATTGCATTACTTGTGTAAACATACAGAGATAAAACCTTTCCCTCCCCCCCCCCTTTTCCCCCTTTTCCCCAAATCTTTGATTCTGAAAGGTAATTTGTAAAACACAAAACAGTTCGCCTTTTCGGCATAGACTTCACCTCTTCCCTGTATGAGACTTCTCCTCACTCTCCGAGAACCTCCCCACAGCGTGAAAAACAGTAAAAGGTAAACAAAACAGATAACAAGTGCTGTTAACGTTTGGTTTAGGGACCCCCTATGCTTAGTCTAGGTAGACAAAACGTGGTAAGGTAAAGATAACGATGAAAGTAAAACATTTCCAGTAGGCAACATGTCCTCCCACGGACAGTTCATGCCAGTGAGGGCAAGTCTCAATCTAGATGGTAGTCTTAGTAATACCACAGTTCTTGACCCCATTGTTTTAATGAAAAAGACAATAATGGTAAGTATAAGTCACTGTAAAGCTCAGAGAAAAAGTTACAATTCTCATAGCTACCAATACTTTCAGGGTACTCTGCTCCATCAGTCCGCTGGGGATGCTGATCTGGAACATCTCGCTGCTGGGGCCCCATCCAGGTAATTCCGTGCTTGCCTCCGGAGTATGGTATGCAGTAACATTTCCGTCTTCGTCAGTAATACGTAGTATTGCTGGGTAGGCCAGTGTAAATTTAATACTACGGCTTTACAATGTGTTGCATATTTTTCCGAATGCTTGTCTCTTCTTGGATAGTTCTAGCGAGTAATCTTGGAACAAGCGTATTTCTTTGTTTGCATATGTAAGATCTGAGGAGGCTGCTCTGTAAGCTGTCATCAGGCTCACTTTGTCTGCAAAGTTTAAGTATCTGGCCATAATCATCCTTGGCCTATCTTTGCGCTTACTGTTTGGGGGTCCCACACGATGGGCACGTTCCACCTTCAGTTCCCCGGCAATGCCCAGGAGAGTGGGAATCTCCACTGAACACAAGGCGGATAGTTGTGTGACTGGGATGTCCTCCGGGACCCCCACTATGCGCACATTGTTTCGGCAGGATCTGTTTTCAAGGTCCTCAATTCTCTTGTGTGCTGTGGCGTTATCGTGTAGTAGCGAGTCTATGGACGATTGCGCCTCTCGTAGTTCATCTTCACAGGTGCTGAGCCGTTTTTCTACTTCCTTAACCACTTGAGGACCGTGGGCTTTACCCCCCTTAAGAACCGGCCACTTTTTTTCCATTCAGACCACTGCAGCTTTGACGGTTTATTGCTCGCTCATACAACCTACCACCTAAATGAATTTTGGCTCCTTTTCTTGTCACTAATAAAGCTTTCTTTTGGTGCTATTTGATTGCTCCTGCAATTTTTACTTTTTATTATATTCATCAAAAAAGACATGAATTTTGGCAAAAAAATTATTTTTTTAACTTTCTGTGCTGACATTTTTCAAATAAAGTAAAATTTCTGTATACATGCAGCGCGAAAAATGTGGACAAACATGTTTTTGATTAAAAAAAACCCATTCAGTGTATATTTATTGGTTTGGGTAAAAGTTTTAGCGCTTACAAACTATGGTGCAAAAAGTGAATTTTCCCATTTTCAAGCATCTATGACTTTTCTGACCACCTGACATGTTTCATGAGGGGCTAGAATTCCAGGATAGTATAAATACCCCCCAAATGACCCCATTTTGGAAAGAAGACATCCCAAAGTATTCACTGAGAGGCATAGTGAGTTCATAGAAGATATTAATTTTTGTCACAAGTAAGCGGAAAATGACACTTTGTGACAAAAAAAAAGAAAAAAAAAAAAGTTTCCATTTCTTCTAACTTGCGACAAAAAAAAATGAAATCTGCCCCTCTCTGAATACCTTGAAGTGTCTACTTTCCAAAATGGGGTCATTTGTGGGGTGTGTTTACTGTCCTCGCAGTTTGGGGGGTGCTAATTTGTAAGCACCCATGTAAAGCCTAAAGGTGCTCATTGGACTTTGGGCCCCTTAGCGCAGTTAGGCTGCAAAAAAGTGCCACACATGGGGTATTGCCGTACTCAGGAGAAGTAGTATAATGTGTTTTGGGGTGTATTTTTACACATACCCATGCTGGGTGGGAGAAATATCTCTGTAAATGGACAATTGTGTGTAAAAAAAATCAAACAATTGTCATTTACAGAGGTATTTCTCCCACCCAGCATGGGTATGTGTAAAAATACACCCCAAAACACATTATACTACTTCTCCTGAGTACGGCAATACCACGTGTGGCACTTTTTTGCACCCTAACTGCGCTAAGGGGCCCAAAGTCCAATGAGTACCTTTAGGATTTCACAGGTCATTTTGAGAAATTTCGTTTCAAGACTACTCCTCACGGTTTAGGGCCCCTAAAATGCCAGGACAGTATAGGAACCCCACAAATGACCCCATTTTAGAAAGAAGACACCCCAAGGTATTCCGTTAGTAGTACGGTGAGTTCATAGAAGATTTTATTTTTTGTCACAAGTTAGCGGAAAATGACACTTTGTGAAAAAAACCAATAAAAATCAATTTCCGCTAACTTGTGACAAAAAATAAAATCTTCTATGAACTCACCGTACTACTAACAGAATACCTTGGGGTGTCTTCTTTCTAAAATGGGGTCATTTGTGGGGTTCCTATACTGTCCTGGCATTTTAGGGGCCCTAAACCGTGAGGAGTAGTCTTGAAACAAAATTTCTCAAAATGACTTGTGAAATCCTAAAGGTACTCATTGGACTTTGGGCCCCTTAGAGCAGTTAGGGTGCAAAAAAGTGCCACACATGTGGTATCGCCGTACTCGGGAGAAGTAGTACAATGTGTTTTGGGGTGTATTTTTACACATACCCATGCTGGGTGGGAGAAATAACTCTGTAAATGGACAATTGTGTGTAAAAAAATCAAAAGATTGTCATTTACAGAGGTATTTCTCCCACCCAGCATGGGTATGTGTAAAAATACACCCCAAAACACATTATACTACTTCTCCCGAGTACGGCGATACCACATGATTGGCACTTTTTTGCAGCCTAACTGCGCTAAGGGGCCCAAAGTCCAATGAGTACCTTTAGGATTTCACAGGTCATTTTTGTTTCAAGACTACTCCTCACGGTTTAGGGCCCCTAAAATGCCAGGGCAGTATAGTAACCCCACTAATGACCCCATTTTAGAAAGAAGACACCCCAAGGTATTCCGTTAGGAGTATGGTGAGTTCATAGAAGTTTTTATTTTTTTGTCACAAGTTAGCGGAAATTGATTTTAATTGTTTTTTTTTTCACAAAGTGTCATTTTCCGCTAACTTGTGACAAAAAATAAAATCTTCTGTGAACTCACCATACTCCTAACGGAATACGTTTGGGTGTCTTCTTTCTAGAATGGGGTCATTTGTGGGGTTCCTATACTGCCCTGGCATTTTAGGGGCCCTAAACCGTGAGGAGAAGTCTTGAAACAAAAATGACCTGTGAAATCCTAAAGGTACTCATTGGACTTTGGGCCCCTTAGCGCAGTTAGGCTGCAAAAAAGTGCCAATCATGTGGTATCGCCGTACTTGGGAGAAGTAGTATAATGTGTTTTGGGGTGTATTTTTACACATACCCATGCTGGGTGGGAGAAATACCTCTGTAAATGACAATTGTTTGATTTTTTTTTACACACAATTGTCCATTTACAGAGAGATTTCTCCCACCCAGCATGGGTATGTGTAAAAATACACCCCAAAACACATTATACTACTTCTCCTGAGTACGGCGATACCACATGTGTGACACTTTTTTGCAGCCTAGGTGCGCTAAGGGGCCAAACGTCCTATTCACAGGTCATTTTGAGGCATTTGTTTTCTAGACTACTCCTCACGGTTTAGGGCCCCTAAAATGCCAGGGCAGTATAGGAACCCCACAAGTGACCCCATTTTAGAAAGAAGACACCCCAAGGTATTCCGTTAGGTGTATGGCGAGTTCATAGAAGATTTTATTTTTTGTCACAAGTTAGTGAAAGATGACACTTTGTGAAAAAAAAAAAAATCAATTTCCGCTAACTTTTGACAACAAATAAAATCTTCTATGAACTCGTCATACACCTAACAGAATACATTGGGGTGTCTTTTTTCTAAAATGGGGTCAGTTTCTGAGGTTCCTATACCGCCCTAGCATTTTACGGGCCCAAAACCGTGAGTAGTCTTGAAACCAAATGTCTCAAAATGATTGTTCAGGGGTATAAGCATCTGCAAATTTTGATGACAGGTGGTCTATGAGGGGGCGAATTTTGTGGAACCGGTCATATGCAGAGTGGCCTTTTAGATGACAGGTTGTATTGGGCCTGATCTGATGGATAGGAGTGCTAGGGGGGTGACAGGAGGTGATTGATGGGTGTCTCAGGGGGTGGTTAGAGGGGAAAATAGATGCAATCAATGCACTGGGGAGGTGATCGGAAGGGGGTCTGAGGGGGATCTGAGGGTTTGGCCGAGTGATCAGGAGTCCACACGGGGCAAATTAGGGCCTGATCTGATGGGTAGGTGTGCTAGGGGGTGACAGGAGGTGATTGATGGGTGTCTCAAGGTGTGATTAGAGGGGGGAATAGATGCAAGCAATGCACTGGCGAGGTGATCAGGGCTGGGGCCTGAGGGCATTCTGAGGGTGTGGGCGGGTGATTGAGTGCCCTAGGGGCAGATAGGGGTCTAATCTGATAGGTAGCAGTGACAGGGGGTGATTGATGGGTAATTAGTGGGTGTTTAGGGTAGAGAACAGATATAAACACTGCCCTTGGGAGGTGATCTGACGTCGGATCTGCGGGCAAACTATTGGTGTGGGTGGGTGATCAGATTGCCTGCAAGGGGCAGGTTAGGGGCTGATTGATGAGTGGCAGTGACAGGGGGTGATTGATGGGTGGCAGTGCCAGGGGGTGATTGATGGGTGGCAGTGACAGGGGGTGATTGATGGGTGATTGACAGGTGATCAGTGGGTTATTACAGGGAAGAACAGATGTAACTAATGCACTGGCGAATTGATAAGGGGGGGTCTGAGGGCAATCTGAGCCTGTAGGCTGGTGATTGGGTGCCCGCAAGGGGCAGATTAGGGTCTAATCTGATGGGTAACAGTGATAGGGGGTGATTGATGGGTAATTAGTGGGTGTTTAGAGGAGAGAATAGATGTAAACACTGCATTTGGGTGGTGATCTGATGTCGGATCTGCGGGCGATCTATTGGTGTGGGTGGGTGATCAGATTGCCCGCAAGGGGCAGGTTAGGGGCTGATTGATGGGTGGCAGTGACAGGGGGTGATTGACGTGTGATCAGGGGGGATAGATGCATACAGTACACACGGGGGGGGTCTGGGGAGAATCTGAGGGCTGGGGAAAAAAATAGCGTTGACAGATAGTGACAGGGAGTGATTGATGGGTGATTAGGAGGGTGATTGGGTGCAAACAGGGGTCTGGGGGTGGGCAGGGGGGGTCTGAGGGGTGCTGTGGGCGATCTGGGGCAGGGGGGGGGGAAATCAGTGTGCTTGGAGCAGACTAGGGTGGCTGCAGCCTGCCCTGGTGGTCCCTCGGTTTCCCCTTGTTTACGCTGTTCCTGCTTGACTTGCTGAAGGGCCTTAGTAATGGCCGAGTCTATCATACCACGGATTTCCGGAACAAGCACCTTACCCTCCTCCTGTGCCAATTGTTTGTAATCTATTGGCGGGTTGGCCTGTTCACCGTGTTCGGATTGCATGTCATTTCCGGAGTCACAATCGGGTGTGTTTGCAGCCGCTCTTGCCTCATCACCCTTTTTGGGACGCTGCTTGTTGCTTCTTTCTGTGTTGCCGCCCGCCATCTTGGCCCTCGTGGCTGCCGTTCCCTTCGGCGGTTTGTTCCCTGCACCCTTCAAGTATCTATCCATATGCTGCCTGTGGGCACCTTAGGAATGCCAGGTAATTGTAGGAAGAAGTTGAGTGTCTCCGATGGCTGCGTTAAGCTGGTAATCTCGCCACTGCGGGAAGGTTCAGCCGGAGCTCTTCTCCTCCTAGCCGCTCATGCAGGCGCTGGAACCGGAAGTCCTTCAAGGTACATTTTCATAATTGTCCCGATAAGGTGGATCTTTCACGGAGAACGTATTGGGTGAGCGGAGATCCCATATGGATCAAGTCATCCAAGTTTGATGACGTTATTTCTCAAATTGTTAAGAGAACTCTAAAGTTCAAAGTTTCATGGGAAGTTGCCCTCCTGAAAGATAACACGACATGGAACAAATGGGAACAGGTTTTGACCCAAGACCACCACACTTTGTTACAACGGGTAAACAAACAGAACACCAAGTTCTAACTTGATAAGGTAAGATTTCACCATGATCCAGGTGATCTTAATGAGGTAGAACACAAATATAAGCAGGTGAGTTCCAGTCTGACCTGGTGGAAAAAGTTTCCGGCGATGTTCCAGGGACACTCGGACGGTGCCTCTGCAGTTAAAAATTTCTTCCTACACCCACTGGTCGTCGGGATGGGGATGACAACTTTGGGCATCATTATCCAGGTGAGGTTGTGTGTCAAATAACGCAGAACAAATTAACCTGGTCAAGAGATTGGTGCCTCATAAACAATCTCATGAACCAATATTTCCAAATTAAGGGACATACAGGGTTACGGGTATAGGTTTAGTAGTACCTGTGATGGAGCTGATTGTATAAAGGCGCTCTTTTAGAAGGCACCTGGCACCGCTCTGTCGTGTAACAGACAAACGAGTTTCACTTTTCTGTGATCATGCAAGTTTGTGAGTGATGCGCAAGTGACACAAATGCTGAGAATGTGGTATAGAGGGACTTAGAAGTAGGGCATCCCTAGAGAGCCTGGTTACCGGAAGACCAAGAGGTCTTGCCCTCTCTCCCAGGGATAACCGCCTAGAGCAGAGAAGTTGTGTGAGCACGAGCATCGAAAAGTGAAACATAAAGAAAAGAAACCAGGTACTGCTGGGTTCAGAAGCTGGGATCTGCGGAGCAAGCCATTTTAGGGGGGATTGTTATAATTTAAGTAGGCCTCAGTTATTTGGACTGAGTTTTAGGTAAAAGGCTTGTTCGCAGAGTATACCTTTAAATAGAGGTTTCAAAGATGCAGGCAGAAGCATCTCAGTGTCTGCTTGAAGCAGATGATACAAGCAGATACTGAGAAGATGTTCCTAGTCCAAGGTCTTAAGGCCTACACTGCCCCAGACAAATGGACTACGGGAACAATGAACATAGGCCATATTTACAAAATATCACATTCCTGTAAGTGAAAGTGGTCATGGAATATTAAAGTAGGTGTGTGTCCTGACATCACAAGGGATCAGAACCAATCATAGATGGCTCAGATGAGGTCACATTTAACTCTTTCTGGTTCATATAAAACCCACAGCCGGAGTGTGGGGTGGAACTCTTTTCTGTCTTGCTACCTGTCCCTGCTGGCTTAAACCTTTATATAATCCACTTCTGTTCTGATATGATGTATGCTGTACATAGGTAGTCTAGAACCTAGGTTCTCAACATGCGGTACGCGTACCCCAGGGGGTACTTCTGATGGTTCCAGGGGGTACTCGGGCTTGATACACTAAACCAAGAATAACCAATTTAGAGTTTTAGAAAATTATAAATCTTATTTAAACACCAAATTAGTATTTTAGCTAATTAAAAGCAATAGTAAATACTTGGAAGTTGTTTAGAACCATTATCATGCACTACAATTCAATATATACAGATCCTTCTCAAAAAATTAGCATATTGTGATAAAGTTCATTATTTTCTGTAATGTACTGATACACATTAGACTTTCATATATTTTAGATTCATTACACACAACTGAAGTAGTTCAAGCCTTTTATTATTTTAATATTGATGATTTTGGCATACAGCTCATGAAAACCCAAAATTCCTATCTCAAGTAATTAGCATATCATGAAAAGGTTCTCTAAATGAGCTATTAACCTAATCATCTGAATCAACTAATTAACTCTAAACACCTGCAAAAGATTCCTGAGGCTTTTAAAAACTCCCAGCCTGGTTCATTACTCAAAACCGCAATCATGGGTAAGACTGCCGACCTGACTGCTGTCCAGAAGGCCATCATTGACACCCTCAAGCAAGAGGGTAAGACACAGAAAGATATTTATGAACGAATAGGCTGTTCCCAGAGTGCTGTATCAAGGCACCTTAGTGGGAAGTCTGTGGGAAGGAAAAAGTGTGGCAGAAAACGCTGCACAACGAGAAGAGGTGACCGGACCCTGAGGAAGATTGTGGAAAAGGACCGATTCCAGACCTTGGGGACCTGCGGAAGCAGTGGACTGAGTCTGGAGTAGAAACATCCAGAGCCACTGTGTACAGGCGTGTGCAGGAAATAGGCTACAGGTGCCGCATTCCCCATTTCAAGCCACTTTTGAACCAGAAACAGCGGCAGAAGCGCCTGACCTGAGCTACAGAGAAACAGCACTGGACTGTTGCTCAGTGGTCCAAAATACTTTTTTCGGATGAAAGCAACTTTTGCATGTCATTCGAAAATCAAGGTGCCAGAGTCTGGAGGAAGACTGGGGAGAGGGAAATGCCAAAATGCCTAAAGTCCAGTGTCAAGTACCCACAGTCAGTGATGGTCTGGGGTAGCATGTCAGCTGCTGGTGTTGGTCCACTGTGTTTTATCAAGGGCAGGGTCAATGCAGCTAGTTATCAGGAGATTTTGGAGCACTTCATGCTTCCATCTGCTGAAAAGCTTTATGGAGATGAAGATTTCATTTTTCAGCACGACCTGGCACTTGCTCACAGTGCCAAAAGTACTGGTTAATGGTTTACTGACCAAGGTATTACTGTGCTCAATTGGCCTGCCAACTCTCCTGACCTGAACCCCATAGAGAATCTGTGTGATATTGTGAAGAGTAAGTTGAGAGACGCAAGACCCAACACTCTGGATGAGCTTAAGGCCGCTATCGAAGCATCCTGGGCCTCCATAACACCTGAGCAGTGCCACATGCTGATTGCCTCCATTCACTTCTGCAAAAGGATTCCCGACAAAGTATTGAGTGCATAACTGAACATAATTGACTTTTTTTGTTTTAAAAACACTTTTCTTTTATTTGTCGGATGAAATATGCTATTTTTTTTTTAGATAGGAATTTTGGGTTTTTATGAGCTGTATGCCAAAATCATCAATATTAAAACAATAAAAGGCTTGAACTACTTCAGTTGTGTATAATGAATCTAAAATATATGAAAGTCTAATGTTTATCAGTACATTACAGAAAATAATGAACTTTATCACAATATGCTAATTTTGAGAAGGACCTTTATTTGTTAAGGGGTACTTGTCATAATGGTTACTATGCTAGGGGGTACTTGGGGAGTACACGGGTTTTAAAGGGGGTACATAACAGTTACATTTTGAGAAACACTGGTCTAGAAGATGTAACATAGTCTAGAAAGAAGATAACTGACTAACATTCTGGAGGTATGTTAGTCAAGAGCTTGTAACGCAACGGACTTAAACAGAAGAATTTGCTTTGCTAAGATATGACAAACTGTATCTGTATATCTGTGTAGTGAATAAACTCCTTGTATATTGAAGATGCCTGAGAACAGTCTATCTCCAATAATGCTTGCTGTGTTGAGAGTCATGTTATCTCACAGTCTGTGAGGTGCAACTCTAAGAAGTTGCTGGTGTCGAAGCAAAAAGGTGATTTATAACACCAAGCACTGAAGTTCCCGTGCATAATCTCTGCACTACCACCGGAGGCAGTGCAGAGAGTATAGATGGGAACTCCAGCATGTGGAACCATAAGGAGGTGAGTTTGTGTGTGCTGGCTTTATCCCTCCCTGCTCTGCTCTGTAATAGTACGGGCAGGAGATGGGATGGCGAGGGGGCATGCAGGGGGGGAAAGATGTGGCGGGAGTGCGGACATGGCACACTGCAGGAGGGGGGCCAAGGACAGTGTCAGGGGACCCCTTCCTGTGCCCTAGCAGCTGGCAGTGACGAGAGTGACAGAGACTTCAGCCAATCAAGGCTGAATTTGCATGTGACGTTGTTAAAAAGTGGGATTTGTACTTTAAGAACAAAGTCTTTCAGAGACCAGAGTAAATCATTTAAAAGGATGTGGTAGTTTATTTAACATTATTGATCTTCCATGAATATTCAAAAATAAATCAATAAAGGTACAAATCTTAGTTACATTATAAATGATTACAAAAGATGAACAAATTGATTGCTGAGTAATCTGTAAGTATATTAATAAAAACCTATTGTACTAGCCTGTATGTCTGCCTGTATGTGAATATGTATGTGAGGCTGGAAGAAGAGAGGAAAGAAGAAAGAATGAATGCCCCTTCCCGCCTCAGTACCCTGTATAACTAAAATGGGATGGACCCACAGTATAACACGATGCTATCTGTGATTGGTCCAATTAAATAATGCTGTAGTCTCTATTGGTCGACTACTAAATCTAGCTATTTAGGACATTTTACCTTTGACAAAAACGGTAGATTCTTCTTAAAATTAAACTAAACATGCAAGCATGATGACAAATCTAAACTTTGAATTTCATTACTTTTTCTTCCATTTTAAAATGATCATAAAACCCTTTTTGATAAAACAATCATAATAATGTACATAATTAACTGGATTACCTAATAATGTTACATAATAATCAGATGTATTGCCTTACAACTACTAATATCATTAAAATATTATTCATTTGTTCCTTTATCCCAAAGCGCATGGTCAAACTAGTTAAATCCAGAATTCTAACAGCTTCATTGTACTGCTATGGCTTGAGGAATGCACACCCTGCCCCCAATGATGAGAACCACATGCTCTAATTACCTTTATGGGGGAAGGTTGGCCTGAACATTCCAAGTGAGGGGGAAGTTCATTTTACAGACATCGTGAATAAAGTCTTATGTTAATTCCCACTAAAGCCTGGTTCCCCTATGCTAGATAATAGAAGATTTCTTTCAATCAGTCTTATCAATATCACATATATAATTTATCTATAGCTTTGATATCTCAATCGCGTCACATCCAATATAGATAATTATTCTTCCTAACACAGCAGGGCCCTTGCTATGCAGAGAATTTAAATCATCACATATTTAGATTACTCAGAGATTAAAATATCAAAACTACTTATTACATTTCCCCCTTTATAGAAGTTAAATCATATATTAAAATTACTTTCACTTCTATAAATACATTTAGTATATTTTAATCATTATCAAAATTTTTGTTAAAATATAACAGTCATATTCTGTCATCTTTCATAAATAATTACCTTCAAATTTTGCTACCTCTAAATTTTTAGACAAATTAATAACTTTTATTTAAAGTAATTGCATGTATATGCTCTTCTTACATCCCTTGTGAATGAACTCTGAGAGGGAAAAAAAAAACTCTTAACCTCTGCCTTGCTGGACTTAACTTTAACAGCGACTTTTTTTTCTTTCATGTGTAATTGAAACAGTGTGTGTTAACCCTTTCACATCTTGTTGTATAGGACATTTTACCTTTGACAAAAACGGTAGATTCTTCTTAAAATTAAACTAAACATGCAAGCATGATGACAAATCTAAACTTTGAATTTCATTACTTTTTCTTCCATTTTAAAATGATCATAAAACCCTTTTTGATAAAACAATCATAATAATGTACATAATTAACTGGATTACCTAATAATGTTACATAATAATCAGATGTATTGCCTTACAACTACTAATATCATTAAAATATTATTCATTCATCTTGGTAGAATTTATATCACTTATCCATCCCAAATCAATATGAATTAATGTATACCTGTATTCTTCAATTATGTCATACCTCCTTAAAAAGTTTGTATTACTGTTTGGAAATATCTATAATATATGCAGTTTGAATTTTCAAACATATCCTAATCAAATATGGTTTCCATTATTAATAAAAATTAAAAATATTAAATCAAAAAATGTATCATTTAAGGACATGATACTGATGCACTGTATATAATAATACCTTAACATCATCTGATTTACATATTATTGTGCTATCTAATTAGCCTTATGCTTTCTGACAAAACCTTATTATCTTTAAATCAGATTTCAAAGTTTCTTAATACAACCCATTAATTATAATCAATGATTTTTGCACCATCTAAAATTCCTTTTCTAATATTTTGATCAAACTCTCAAAATAACTTTGCATACCAGATATATTATGGAAACCCCTTTCTATCAAAAATATCAATTTCCAAACATTAATCAAAAATTTACCTTATTTTTTTTTTTTTTAATGAATGGATCTATAAGCTATTGGATAAAAAAAACTTTCCTAAAAGAACCTTTTCTATTCTTACCAATATTTTTTTCCTAAACTTTTTCATTACTTTATGAAAACATCACATAAAACCCAACAAACAGACAAAACATAAACTGAACATTAAGACATCAAAACAAAAAAATGAAAATGTCTTTTTCACATGTGTCAAATGAATTATATGTGTGTAAAGAGATTAGATTTCCAGTTCAGTTCATGAAAAAGGAAGGAGGAAAAAAACTCTTTAATGTCTTTAGGCTGTAAACTTCCTTTCATCCCTTTATCAATGGAAGCATGGAATCTCCTCTCAATAGGCTCATTAGCATGGGAAAGCCTTGTAATCTTTGCCATCTCTGCATGTGACCTTTTTCCGTCAATCAATCTTTAGAGATACTTCTATAAACAAAAAATATGGTATCAATGATCTTATTTCAAGAGAATAACTTTAAACTTTTGTTCCCCCTTTGAACAAACAAACTCATATGACATTGTCTAAATTGCAATCCTTTGATAAGGACACAAACCATGAACTTTAATAAATCTCGTTTATCGAATAAACATGAGTCTAACCTTAGACAAACCTAAAATAAAGCTCAATAAAACCTACAACGTCATCTTAAAAATACCCTACACAACTTATTGTGAGGACAACAAAGTTATATTCTCTTATGTAAATGTGTAACAGCATGTTAATATGTGTGTGTGCGTTTACATAACATGCTAATCTCATGTGTATATGTTATTATTAGTCTACCTGCCGTGTGTGTATGCAAGTTGCAAGTAACTAAATGATACCCTTACATTTCTTTCACAATGATATCTCAAAAATGATCAATACATTATTTATAAAAACTTCTGACGTATCTTAACTCATGCAGTTTGAGTGACAGCAAATGGCTTCAGATTACAGGACTCCAGCTGTTCTTAATTAACCCTACTCTCGCTTAACATAGATGCCACTGTTTCTTATACAAACAGACAAAAGCATCTCCCAAACAGCTTCTGCTAAAACATTTCTATATCACTAAAACTTAACTTGAAACCTTTCTTTAATTTTTATTTAAAATGACCTCATCTTACTAAAATACATTGCAACTGATGTAACCAATTGCTAGTATCCAAAATAAACTCAAGGAAACATGAAATCCACTTTCCTATGAATAACTGATACTCGAATTACTTTTAAATCCAATATCCCAATCAATATTGTACCTCAATTTTCATCAATTTACAGAAAGGAAGGAAATCACCACCAACTCTGATTCTCTTCACATACTTCTTAGGAAACAAAATTTAATAATTAAGGAGATAGAATACATGTGTACACCAAATCATAAAGGGGAAATAAAAACATTATCACATAAGCACATATAGAATAAACAAAATAACTTTTATCAGAGTTCTGCTTTAACCTGTTGTCCTTTAAACGTTTAATTTTTAAATTTCCTTGAATTTGAATATATTGTGTACAGTCTAAAATATCAGTGCATACATTACTGTATTAATAATCTACAGCAATGATCAGAGTATACAATTTTATTTCAGATATTTGATACACCAACACCAAGTCCCTTGTATACCAATAATTTGAACTGGTACATCTGATTTCACACCTCTGACCGGAAAAAGATATGAAAAAACCTGTCACCATTCATCAATTTTATTTTTATAAATTTCCATTTCTCTTCCGGTAAAGAAAAACAGATCTTTACAAAAATAATGCATATATAAGTATAAGGATATACTTATTCATGACAAATCACTTATGGGACTGAGCATTCAATACATATCATAATCTGATCATATTTCCAATCATCAATCACTGATCACATTAAACTGAACACACATATTGACTTTTAAAATATATGTTTACCTTATAAAGTGTAAAAATCATGTAAAAGTAATAACTATAATCATGAACTACCAAATTTATTTTATACATTACAGATCAAATTCTTATGTAATTGATGCAATCGTTATTTGCTACAATTCAGCTTTATTTAATCAAAATTAAACCAAATATCTTTATTTCACCATAAACTCACTAAGAATATCCTCCTGACTAAACCTATAACTTAAAAAAACTTGAATTCACCTAAAGATGAAGACTATTGCTAATGGGAGTGTGTTGCTGTACCTAATGTATGTGTAGTGTATTAATCTATCTTTTTGATGCTTCACTTTAGACAATGGTAACTTCTAGTATATGAACACCTTTATTTAGTATTAGGTTCTATGAGCAACTTTTAGTATTGATTTATCCCTTCAGAATTAATGGAGAAATTGATATGAAAAGGATCAACCTCTCAGTGACCATTTTTGTTTCTGTGGATGCTCTGTTATTTTCAGGACCTAATTTTGTTACTGAGATGTATGAAGATGCGCTTTGAGTCCTATGGGAGAAAAGCGCTTTACTGTATTGTATAATATTATTGTAATTGCATAAAATTGTGTTTATTCTTATCACCCTCCAGATAGTGATGAATAATACTATACTGGACATAGAGCCCTCACTAGGTTTATGCTGTACCGTGGTATACCTGCCACATAATTCAGATAGAGATTGTGATAATTAATTAGACTGTTATTCCATATATATACATATATATATGGAATAAAAGAGGCGACTGTTATAGACTAATTATATACCTTTAAATTCACTAACTGTATTATTATTATTATTATGTAGTATTTGTATAGTGCTGTCATCTTCCACAGTGCTGTACAGATTCTATAACAAATGATTCTGTGAGAGTTCACATGACAGGAAAACAGATATTTTTGGTATAAGCATAGCATTATTTTCTTCTATAGGATGGACAAACAGCATGACCCAAGGGATGCAGGACATGTGATGTTTCACATGATAGAACCAACAGTATAGCGTCTGTTTATTGTCTAAAGTAATGTTCTTCAATGGTGTATTTGTAACTTGACGTCACATGAGGAAATGAACATTATAGAGCTACATTGTTTGTGAAGGGTATATATGTGGTTGTGTTTCTGTGTTTAGCTAATAAAATCTTGGTTAACAATTCTGTTACCTGATGTTTTATTCTCAGCGCTGATTAG